>NC_077233.1:30909028-31099028 GCF_027887165.1 Monodelphis domestica | reverse complement strand
TCTCCAGAGTCCTAGACTCTTCTATGTTTAGAGAAAAGACCATTCTTGGCTTATCATCTAAGCCTGTAAAGCAGCCTGTGAGTAAGATTGAGCATCATCAAAGTAAAGAAAAAAGCTCATTTCATTATAGAACAAAAAAGAGAAAAAAAGAGACTTTGGCGAGAGAGAAGTGTCTTAAGGAATGAAGGAATATCTGTGGGAGGATTTTTGACACCAAAGGCCCTGAGTCTTACTCACCAATTTATTGTTATTCCTTGTGGGGTTGGCCTTCTGAAGAACAGAATACTTAAGTGCATACATCATAGAAACTGAGGGATGATGGGTAAGAACTATGGCAGTCTTCCCATGAAAATAAATAAATCCTTCATTTATGTTCAAGTTTGCCTGTAGGCATGATAAGCAGCAAGTTTTATCCAGGTCCTGAGTTTTACAGGAAAAACACATAAATTATGTCGATGGCAAAATACTAGTTTTATCTTAACTTTGGGTTTCCTTCTGATACAATTCTAAATTAATATTTAAGCAATTTGCCATGCTAATACTGCAGTACGGACATTTGCAAAGAAGACTGCTTAGCCTGCACATTCTGTCGAGCCCATATAATCTTTTCATCCCATTATCATCATTCCATTTAGAATTTGTTCCCAATCTGCATTATTCCTCAAATATATGAAATTACTTAATAATGATCATTTGAAATTACACAGGAGAACTATCCCAAAGAGCTTCTGGAATCATTATAAGCTCCATATGTTAGAGGGACTATTTTCTACAAGGCTGACCCCAACTTTCATGGGGGAGATGAGGAATTTTTCTAATATCAGCACTGAAGGGAAAAGGAAATGGGGGCAAGTAAGAGATTTTATGGGAAATTTTCATTCAATTCAGTTCCACAAAAAAATGAAGTACAAGTAGAAAAGGGCCCCAAATTTCTGTGAAATGGTGCATAATGCACCATATTTCAAGCCAGGAAAACCTGGGTTCAAATTTGTCTTTGTACACAGAGTGGTTGTGGGACCTTCGGTAAATTATTTAATCTCCCTCAGCCTTATTCCTCCCAGCTGTAAAATGAGAATGATTATTGTGAGGACCAAATGAGATAATGCTTATAAAGTGCTTTACAAACCTTAAAGGAGATGTAAATGCAATTTTTATACTGCAGTAAGCACTTTTGCAACAAATATTGCTTAGGCTACATGTCCTCCTGAGTCCCATATAATTGTTTAATCTGATTATTATCATTTCATTTATAATTTTTTCTCAATATACACTGGGAATTATCACTTTTATTATTATTACTAACCATGTGATCTTGAGCACATCAGTTCCCTTTGGGGAAATAATTTTCTTCCTTGAAAAATGAGATATTTTGTACCTTCCAACTAAATTTTAAGAAATAGAGATGACACACCACCTTCATTTTGCAATGGATACCCTCCCTCTCCCTACCTGACTCATCAATTATTTTTAAAAAAGCATTTTAAGAAAGTGGAAAAACATCTACTCAAACTCTTTGATCATATTGAACACATATTAGGTATAAGAAACTGTGCTAAGCCTGAAGAAACAAAGGGAAAAAGAAAATAGCCCCAATTCTCCAGGAATTTACACCTACTGAAGCAAATAAGGAATTGAACCAATAAGTAGGTCTGAAAAAATTTCAGAAGGCAAGGGTTATTTACAGCTAGGAGGTGACATTGTAAAATGGAGATTTGAACCCTGGACTTCAATCCCCAGAAGTCCTTGGTACTTCCCAGAATTCCCTATAATCTCACCTGAGTCCTCACCTAAGTGCGAGAACACAATTTAGTATTTAAATGGATCTCTGCCTCCCAAGCTCTCTCTTCTTCCACTTATAAGCACACCCATCTCTACTGGGCATGCAAGATGTAGTAAGTGAAATGTGAATGGGCTAATCAGCCCTCGACATGTGTTTTTCTTACTTTATATTTCTTTATCCTTGATTTCTAATAATCTTTAATAAACCTTGAGTCTTGAAGGAAGTTAAGGTATCTAATAGTTGGAGATAAGAATAAAGGTCATTTCAGGAAAAGCAGGAGAGATAGCCTTAGCAAAGATAAGTAGTGTGAAATAAGAAAACAATGAGAAAAACAGTAAGAAATCTATTTTGAGTGTGTAAAGTAATCACTTTCACTAAGTCTAGAAAGGTAGCTGGAAAATATATTGTGAAGGATCTTAAAAGCAAAGCCAAAGAGTTGTCATTTCATCCCAGAGGCAATTTTTGTTGTCATTTTTTAGTTTTCAGTCATATCTGACTCTCTGTGATCCCATGGATCATAGCACATCCAGCCTTTCTATCCCCCACAATCTCCCAAAGTGTGCACAAGCTCATATTCATTGTTTCTCTGATACTATCTAACCATATCATCCCCCGCCATCTCCTTCTCCTTGTGCCTTTAGTTCCCAGAATCAGAGTCTATCCCAGTGAGTTCTATCTTCTCATTATATGGCCAAAGTATTTAAGCATCAGCTTCAGTACTTGACCTATCAGTGAATTCTCTGTATAAATTTCTTTAAATACTAATTGATTTGATCTCCTTGCTGTCCAAGGGATTCTCAAAAGTCTTCTCTAGCACCATAATTTGAAAGCATTGATTCTGCAGAGTTCAGCTTTCCTTATACTTCTAATCTCATCGCTATACATTCCTATTGGTAAAACCACAGCTTTCACCATACAGTCCTTTTTCGACAAGGTGACGTCTCTGATTTTTAGTATGCTTTTCAGATTTTCCATAGTTTGCCTTGATCTTTGAATCCAAGAATATAAAATCTTGATGCTGCCTTTATTTATTCTTCCTCTACTTGCTAGGAAATGATGGGACCAGATGCCATAATTTTAGTTTTCTTCATAATATTAAACTTCAAGCTAGCATTTACACTCTCCTCTTTCACCTTCATCAAGAGGCTTCTTAATTCTTCCTTACTTTCTGCCATGAAAGTGGTACCATCTATCTATCTATCTATCTATCTATCTATCTATCTATCTATCTATCTGTCTGTGTATTTATCTATCAGAGATTACTGATATTTCTCCTGGCAACCTTAATTCCTACTTTTGATTCATCCAGCCTATCATTTCACATGGCATTCTCCACATATAAATTAAATAAGTAAGGTGACAACATACAGCCTTGTTGTAATCCTTTTCCCATCTTAAGCCAATCGATTGTTCCTTGTTTGACTGTTGTTTCTTGGTTCACATACAGGTTCTTCAGGATACAAGTAAGATGACTTGATACTCCCATCTCTTTGGGGAGTTGCATGTTTTGTTGTGACCCAAACAAAAGCTTTAGGACTGTCAGTGAAGCAGAAGTAGATATTTTCTGAAACTCCCTTACTTTCTCCAATTGATCCAATTAATTTTGGTATTTTAGTCTGTCATTCCTGTGAACCTTAAAAAATTCCCAGACCCTACTTCATAAGATTGGATTAAGACCATTCCCCATTTGGTCAGTGAACTCTACTTAGATCAAAAATGTGAAGACCTCTACTCCAGCTGTACTTAAGCCTGCTTTAGGGGAGAAAACTCCTTGCTGAACAATGGAAGGTACTTAAACCAGTACTTAAGCCATGCCTATTTTTAGAAAGGGGTGCTAAGTACCTTTAAAGGTCAGGCAACTTGTGAACTTACAAGGAGCAAAGAGGTGAAAACTTACTCAGAGCTTTCCTGATGTGTATTACTCAGAAGTTTTCGTCTACCCAGAAAAGGTGAGAGCAAGATGTGAATTAAGAAGGTGATAACAAAATGTGAATTAAGAATGGCCAGTCCTTTGGAAAACGTCTACTGTGATTGGTAGATGTAAGGACTTAGGGGAGGTGACATAGGAGAAATTGCCCTTTAAAAGGAGACAAAAAACTCTCTCTGAAAACAATCAGCTGGGAAAGGCTGAATTGAAGGAGGCAGCTGGCCAACGCTGCCTTGAAAGATCTCTCTCTCAGGACTCTCTCGGGGACATTGGACACATTCAGATTCAGGCATTGAGCTGGTGGAGTCAGCTGAGATGGAGCTGGCCTGGTGTCACTAGAAACCTTGCTTAGACAGATCTTGTGGTGAGTGATAAAAGACTGACTGATCACTCTCTCTTAAGACTCAGGTCTAGGCCATGTTGGCTCAAGGCCCTTCATACTTATTCCTTTCTCTCTCTTTCTCTCTTTCTTTGATTCCTCATTGTATTATTAATTAAATTCTCTATAAAACCCAGCTGACTTGGGTATATTCATAATTGGGAATATTTCCCTGGCGACCACCTTAAATATTTGATTTAAAACAAGACACTGTGGTGAAAACATTTCCTGTGGTCACAATTTACTCACCCACTCTTATATCTTTCACAATTTATATCTTCCACTATTTTAATCACTACAGTTTACTACCACAACTATTTTAATTATTACATTCCTCTACCTCTCTGAAGCCTATTCTTTTGGTATTTCTTTGTTCATGTATTGCTAAAGCCTGGCTTGAGGAATCTTACTCATAACATTGGTGGCATGTGAAATCCAACACATTCAACAGTTTGAAAATTCTTTGTCATTGCCCTGCTTTAGAACTGGAACATAAACTGACTTTTCCAATTCAGTGACTACTGTTGAGTTTTCCAAATTTGCTGGCATTGGATGTGCAACACTTTAATAATATCATCTTTTAGGATTTTAAACAGTTCAGCTAAAATCCCATCACTTCCACTAGCCTCAATGTTAGCATTGCTATTCTATGACCCACTTGACTACTCTCGTGAGGATGTATAACTCTAGGTCAATAACCACACCATTGTAGATTATTAGCCATGTTAAGATCTTTCTTATAGACATCTTCTGCATATAATCAGATTGATGGTCATTAGTTTATGCTCTTTTATGTTATTATTGTTTTTACCTTCAGGCAACCTGTTAGGGAGTTGCCATCTACCTGAGTGGAAGACATTCTCAACTCCAGCGAAACCATGAAACTTTCAATTATAAAAGTAAAGCAAACCACCCGCTTCCCTTTGGAAGCTCGGAGTGGGAATGAGCCATGAATATTGAGATAGGAACTTCAGGAGAATTTCAGTTTCCCAGCTGGTTTCCTCACATATTGAAGACACCCTGTTCTTATGCCATAACGACCATTCTTTCAGCTCAAGAGTGTTCCTTACAATCCTTGTTAGCAAACTTCTGATTTCTTGGAACACTAAAAATAAGCTTGCATATTTGAAAGCTTCATGGTAACGGGATAATGAGTACTGCCAACTTTGGCAAAATAGCTTTTTCAAAAGTTTATTACATCAACAGGGAAATAATCTTCTTTTCACTCCAGAATTTAATATCTTGAAAAAGAATATTTGGTGGATAGTACGGGATACTTTGGGGAAGAGCTTTCTAAAAGCTCTTGGTTTCCACCCTGTATTTCAAGGCAAGGAGAATTTTAATTTAAAAAGTCAAATCCTTTTTCTGAATAATTAGGATGAAATGCATTAGATAAAAAAACAGTTGAAATATTATTCAGACATATCAGAGGAGCAGGATTTTCCATTTTACTTTATACTTAGAGAAAATCAAGCCTTAGTTTTTGAATATCAGGAATGATGACTTTTGGCCAATAGCTGAGATGAAATGAAAAGCTAGGTGTGCCATTGGGAGAATGAGAAGTTGAAGAGTAGAGTTTAATTTTTCCCAGCAGGACTTGGATTATAATTAAGTCTAGAATGGAAGAGATATACAGAATTTCCCTAGACTGAACTCATAAGAGTTATTCAATTGATTTTCTCTAAGACCTAGGCCCAGAATTTGAAACATGAATAAGCCAAACTCTGGTATGTTAGGCACACTGAAGAGAAAGAACATTAATTCTTAACATATTGCATACATTTGGGTTATGGTAGGGTCATGAAACCCAGCTCTAGAATTGGATAATACCTTAAAGGCTACCAACTCCACCTTCCTTGTATCACAGAGTGACTTGTTCAGGAATAAATAGACAGGAAGTAGCAGAGCTGAGATCCAAACTTGGATTCGAAAAGACCACCCATTCTCCAACTCCTGGGACCTTGCATAGGCTCCCTCCCATGCCTAGAATTTATTCTACCTAAGCCTTTTAGAATACGTAGCTTCTTGCAGGGAACAGTTCCTTTGCAATTTACTAGATGAAACATTTCTTCTTTCCCTTAAGTCTGTGTTGGAAAACCTATGGTATGTGTGCTGGAGGGGGCTGCTCCTTTCCCCCTCTCCATGCACACTTGAAGACACTTATCCCATCACCCACCCCTCTGCCCAGCAGCCCAATGGAAATGCTTTCTCTCTCCCCTGTTTGGGGTTAGGTGGGGGTGGGTGGCTGGGATCACTCACATGCAGTGTAAGGGTTGTAGTTTGGATACTTGGTCTCTAAAAGGTTCACCATCACTGCCTAAATGCTCCCTCTCTGCCTCTTTCTTTCTTTGTCTATGTCTCTTTGTCTGTTTCTGTCTCTGTCTTTCTATCAGTTTCCTCTGTCTCTCTCTTCTCTTTCCTTTCCTCTGTGAATTTCAAAACTACTCAACCCTGTTCAAACCATTCTTTAGAGGATGGGATTTGGCTATTTCCTGATCAATAACAATAGAGATACTTGGAATGACAGAATCAGGTCTTGGAAACTACAATCTCCACCCTACTCAGGGTAACAGGATTTAGGAAAGGCTACAGCAAAGCTCAAGATTTAATTATTTGAGAATATGACCTTCAACAGACATGTGCAAAGGGGACAGACCTCTGGGCGGTCCTGGGTGAAGCTAGAGCCACCATTGGCACAGGTGAGACACAGGAAGTGAGGTAGAGGACAGCTGAGGAGTTCTGGGGACATCCTGTGTAGAGGAAAGGAGGTTGTTGGAGCCTGGTGCTTGAGGTGGAGGCTCTGAGACTGTTTCTCCATTTTGGTCATGTGAGTGATAGGGACTGATCTCTTTTCTTTGCCTCAGCTATCTAAGGGCTTGGGCCTTTGGCCCAGCCTAAGCAGAGGGGGTATTTAAGCCCTATTCCCTTCTCTCCCCTTTCTCTCTCCCCCCCTCTCTCTAATACCTTTCTTCCTCCTGTTAGTAATTAAAAACTCCATAAAAGGTTGACTGCTGACTTGAGTTTTCATTTAGGAATTACATAGCTGAATTCCTTGGTGACCTTAAATTAATATATATAAGTCTTTTAATGTGATTTCCATATCACACCTCTCTCTTCCCACATTATCATTTCTATATTAATCTGTGTATATATTATGCCTTCAACTAGGATAAAGGAAGCTCCTTGAGGACAGGGACTATATCTTTGTCTTTTTGTTGCCTAGCACAGTATCATATACATAGTAGATGCTTAATAAATATTTGTTGAGTATAATTGAATGAAGGACAGTCAAGATCAGGCTTTGCTGAATCCAGATGCCTTGAGGAAACAGAACTAAGTACTCTTTAATTTTTATCTTTATAGTCCTTTAGGGTAGCTAGGTAGTACAGTGGATAGAGCATGGCCTATCCTCTTCCTGAGTTGAGTTCAAATCTGACCCCTAGATATCCTAGGTATGTGACCCTTGGCAAGTCACTTAACCCTATTTGCCTCAGTTTCCTCATCTGTAAAATGAGCTGGAGAAGGAAATGGCAAACCACTCCAGCATCTTCACCAAGAAAACCCCAAATGGAATTAGATAGCATTGAACACAAAAGAAAACAATTGAATAACAAATTCCTAAAATCAGACACAATGTCTTACATAAAGAGTAGGTGCTTAATAAATGCTGATTGGATTGCGATGTAATACCACCCATTCTTTGGTCTCTTGGTAGGTCATTGGCTACAAGGGTGGGGGCAACTTCTTCTGACCAATCGTGACATTATAAGCTTGGGCTCTTTCTGTTATTTTCTTCTGTGGGAAACCACAGGAATTACAAGGTTCAATTAACAGACTTACTAATTAATGATCTGCTTGAACATCAATATGCTGGTAAAACCACACCATTGGTGGTAGAGTTGCTCTGTGACTGATGCTTCATCAGCAGGGGAAGGCTAATGCCTTGGCATTGAAGGTGTTGATAAAATCCTGCTTCTATTTGTGGACATTTAACATGGTCCCAGCACTTGAACCTGGGAGGGCTGTGCATCGTTTTTTATTCTATTTGGTTTCAGGGTCTTCATTCCCCAAACTCTGTTTTATGCTGGCAGTGGTTAGACCTGCCACACAGACATTCCAAGGGGCCCTAAATCATCCCTCTGCACTCAGCAGAAGTCTAAAATTAGAAAAATAAACACTTTTCTTGTCACCAAAATGAGAGAGCTGAGCCACACATGGAGATGAACTGATAAGTTATAGGTGCTTCCAGATTTGTATTCTACCATGTTTCTTTCTGACAGCTTCATAAATCTGGCATAACAATGGGACACACCTTCAGCAAAGCTTGTAGCCATTCTGGAGGCTAAAAGGACAGGATACTCAGAGCTCTATCATAGCTGGGTTGGTTAACAGCCAGGCTAAATCAAAACACCAATCAGTTGATCATAAAGCATCTACCTAAGCACCTACTAAAAGTTATGCCCTGGGCTAGGTACTGGAGGTACAAAGAGGCAAATGAAAAAGCTCCTGATGAGGAAAAGAAGCCGAGTTAGTTGAATATTCTTTTTTCATTGATTTACAAGGTCCATAATCTTGGTTGAATTTTAAAATAAATGCTTTTCAAAGCATAATAGATAGGAGGGCAGGGCACACGGTGCTAGATTTGGTGTCATAAACATGCAAGTTTAAATCCTGTTTGTATTAACACTTATATGTTCATGATTACATCTTTTACATTCTTTGATTCTCAATACTGACATCATTAATAATGGGATTAGGGCAGCTGGGTGGCTCAGTGGATTGAGAGCCAGACCTAGAAATGGGAGGTTCTGGGTTCAAATCTGGCATCTGACACTTCCTAGCCATGTGACCCGGGCAAGTCATTTAACCCTCCTTGCCTAGCCCTTACCCCTCTTCTGGCTTAGAACCAATACACAGTATTCATGGTAAGACAGAAGGTAACATTTTTTTTTAATGGGGTTAACAACAGGTACAATTTATACCTCCCAGGGCAGTTATGTACATCTAATGAGAGAATATAAAAGTATTTTGCAAACCTTCAAGTATTCCATACATATCAGATATTATTATACAACCCCAGACTCTAAGTACTGAACGGATCATCTTAGGATCACTGATGGAGTGCTCGGAGGGACCACAAAGACCATCTAGTTGCTTCTTAAGGAATGGACTGATATGGGCAACTTCTGGTGTGGAAATCTCCTTTACTGAACATTCAACTAACTTAATGAGTCATCTGGGACTCATAGAGGTTAATTGACTTATCCATGGTCACAGGTCTTGAAGAAGCCAAGGCTAGCCCTCTATCCAATATTCTTTCCTCTTCCCCCTCCCTTTTCGCTTCCCCTCCTTTCCTAATACAGAATGAAACCCATTCATGCTTTGGTAGGTTACACCTACAGAGTTTCCAGTTACAATACCTCCATGGAATTTGAGTGACTAGCCTACAACCATATTAGTATTAATGTCAGAGGCTGGATCCTGGCTCTCCTGATGCCAGTGTCTTACTCTCTGCATTAAAAAAGAAAAAGAAAAAGCTAAAAGCAAAATGTAAATTCTATTTTTCTTGCTCTGATGGCTCAAGAGAAGGAGTTTTTAACCTAGGTTCTATGAACTTTTCTAATAAAAGACTGACTGGTAATTATATTTTTATTGCGGTTGGTTTATTTTGTAGGATTACGTATTTTATTTGATTCATTTTATAGCATCATCCTGAAAAAGGGCTCATAGAGTTCACCAGACAGATCCATGACCCCTCAAAAAAAGGTTTAGAACTCTTGTTCTAGAGTACCTGGTACTCTAGGAAATTCACAGACTAATGCTGTCATATCTCACCTTGTATATATTTTATGACAGGGGATATTGAAATAAAGTGGTACTTAACCACTTAATTCCCTGCAAAGTGTTTTAATCTCATCTTCAGTGCCCAGCCATGCCCTCTTGAAAAAAAAATCCTTCTTCTAAGTGTCTGAAATTTTGTTATTAACAATACTTCAGGAATATCTACAGATGTCTTAGAAATAACTTAGTACAATTTCACTGCTGTCAAAAACAACTCCCACAGTCCTTGCCTGAACAAGTCTCCACCGCCTGCTGCATAAGATAAATGCTCTGAGGATGGAAAAAGGAGCCAGTTCCCTCGGAAACTTGCCTTGTCTACAGTCCCCCATTCATAACCCCATAGATTGGAGAGGGGCTAGGTTTGCTTGTAGAAAATGTTGTACAACTTGTCTGGAAAGACAACAGCTTAACGTGATTAGAGAAAACAGAAAAAAAAATAATAATCAGCTTGTCAATCTTGAGACACTCGCTGCCCATTTCATTACAATGAATTGCTGGAGTCTGGCACAAGTGAGTAATTTAGTGTTTAATAAACGCTTAACAGAATTAGTACCTTAATGAGCACAGCACAACTGTCCAGTCGCCCCTTTAAAAATCAATGAAAGCTTCAGGAACAAACTGAAGGGGACAATAAATTATGTGCTTGAAGACTCTTTCCCTTCCTTTTTCTAATTTCGGTTTAAGAGGAGACTTGGTGAATTGCTGCCTATCGCCAAATTCCAGATATCAAATAAAATTTGGTCATTTCAATGAACTTGACCAGTAAGGAGAACCCTAGCAACACTCCCAATATTGCAGCCCTAGAGTCATCCTTGAGTCTTCATCCTCCTTCTTGCCCCACATCTAATCAGTTTCCACCTCTGCATCCTTAATATCTCTCACCCATTGCCACTTGGGAGGCCACTACTCTAGTTGAGGTCCTCAACATTTTAATCTGAATTATTACAATAATCTTCCAAATTCCAATCTCTTCTTTTTCGCCAAACCATTCCCCAACATAAGAGCCAATATAGAATATTCAGAGCATATCACAGAAAGGCAATGGCTCCCTTTCACTTCTAAGATGAAACACAAACATTGTGTGCTTGCCTTTTAAAGACTTATGTAGTCTTTATGTATGTAGTAGTATCTATGTAGTAGAATTCTCTCTTGTCCCACCGCTGTCCCTTAGATTCTTTATCTCCTTTTGTGGTTATATCAGCTGTTGCCTTCTATACAAGATCTTTCTTAATTCTACTAGTTAATGTTCTCTCTTCCTTTATGTTAATTTTCTTGTAATTACTTTACATTTATTTATTTATGTACTTTCAATTAAACTCAACAAGTATTATATTGAGGGATGGATATGTGCCAAGTACTGTGCTAGGTATTGGTAATGCAGACAAAAGAAAACCATGGTTCTCCTCAAGGACCTTACAATCTATTTCTTTTTTGGAGGGGGAGTAACTTGAACAAATACAAGTAAAAACAAAAAAATATATACCTATAATTCTCTTCTTTAGGCTCTTTCCCCAACTTCCATTAACAGTAGAATCTTGGACAGCCTATTCCATTTGGGGATGGCTCTCATTGTCAGGATGTGACTTTTCCTGACACCAAGACTTGATTTACCTCCTTATACCATTACTTGTACTTCTGATTTCTGGGACCAGGCAGGAAAAGCTGAATTTAGCCCTTCAAATGTGAATATAGCTATTGTACACATCTTTAAACACCCTCAGTTCCTTCAGCTAATCTGCATAAGGTAGAGTTGCCCAGTCCTTTGTGATTCTTTTTTTTTAACCCTTACCTTCTGTCTTGGAATCAATGCTATGTATTGATTCCAAGGCAGAAGAGTGGAAAGGGCTAGGGAATTGGGGGGGGGTAAGTGACTTGCCCAGGGTCACACAGTAGAAAGTGTCTGAGGTCAGATTTGAACCCAGGACCTCTGGTCTCTAGGCCTGTGTGTCAATCCTCTGAGCCACCCAACTTCCCCCTCCTTTGTGATTCTGATTGTTCTCTTCACTTCTGGTTGTTCAGTCATTTCAGTTGTTTCTGACACTCTTTTTGGAGTGGGTTTGCCATTTTCTTCTCCAGCTCATTTTGTGGATGAGGAAACCAAGGCAAATAGGGTTAGGTGACTTGCTCAGGTTCCTATAGCTAATAAGTGTCTGAAGTCAGATTTGAACTTCAGACAATGAGTTCTCCTCATCTCAGCCTTAGCACTGTCTCCACTGTGTCACCTGGTTGTCCATTCTCTTAAAATACTTTCTATCTGTTTTAAATGTGGTCAGAACTGAACTGTAATACTCTAGGCATATTCTGTGCAGGACAGAAGGTAGTGAGTAAGACCATCAACTCCTTATCCCTGATGGCCTCTTAGCTCTTCCTCCACTTGATAGGGGAGGAAAAGACATTCTGGCAAACAGAAAGAAGAGAGCTTGTGGAACAGAGCACAAAACTTCCAATTTTGTGGCTGAGTCAAGTGTATAAAATGGTGAACCTGCTCAATTCTATTCGGTCTCATGTCCTTTCATAGCAACTGCCTCCAGCAATCTGTCTCCTGGGTCCTACGGGAATAATCTGGGTTGAAAAACAGGTTGACTGTGTTTGTTTGTAAGAGCAACAGCAGCAACAGCTGAGATGAGAGGTAAGGAGGTGAGTCTAGCAAAGTGGATGTTCAACTGCAATCAGGCTCAAACAAATATAACTTTGCCACAAAATGAAGGCTCCGTATTCAGGACCACAGTGTTTGCTGGTAAAGAAAGTGTAAGGAAAGGATGGGAATATATGTATCATCACATAAAAATATGTAAGGATATAGAGCACATGATTACCTCTAAGATCTCACTCTCTCTCTGAATACGCCACCTAATAATCTGTAAGGATATATCTGTTGATTACATAATAATGCATAAGTGTATATATAAACCTAATAATATGTGACTTTAAGGTCAGGGTTCAATTTCTGACTTTGATAAATTGTGACAATTAGCAAGTCACTTAATCTCTCCTCATGTAGAAAATAAGGATAATAATACAAATGACCTACCATACAAAGATTTGGTGGTGGTAGAAGTAGTTGTAGTAGTAGTGATAGTAGTAGTCGTAGTCATAGTCATAGTAATAGTAGTAATAGTAGTATTAATAGTCGTTATTGTAGTAATCGTCATTGTAGTAATAGTAGTAGTCATCGTTGTCATACTAATAGTAGTAGTTGATGTAATAGTAGTAGTAGTTATCATTATCACAGTAGTAGTAGTAGTAGTAGTCATAGTAATAGTAGTAGTAGTAGTAGTAGTAGTAGTCATAGTAATAGTAGTAGTAGTAGTCGTAGTAATAGTAGTAATAATAATAGTAATAGTAATAGTAGTAATTGTAGTCATAGTCATAGTCATAGTAGTAGTAGTCATAGTAATAGTAGTAATAGCAGTAGTAATAGTCGTCCTCATAGTAGTCGTTGTCGTACTAATAGTAGTAGTTGAAGTAATAGTAGCAATAGTAGTCATCATCATCACAGTAGTAGTAGTAGTCATAGTAATAGTAGTAGTAGTAGTAGTAGTAGTCGTAGTAATAGTACTACTAGTAGTAGTAGTAGTATGTGTATGTATGTATGTGTACATTTAGTGTATATGTGTACATGTACAAAGTTTTATGTAAATACAAATCAATAATTTATGTTATAAATAACTATTGTTTATAATTATCTTATTTTAAGGTTTTTGCAAAGCACTTTAGATATATGCTTATATATACATATTTATATACTATATAAGTCTATATATAGATATACGTATACACATATATACAGACCCACAGACACATACATCCCTCATTTGATCCTCACAACAACTATGTGAGGGAAAGATGTTGATTAGCATTATTATTATTATCATTAATTATTATTACCACCATTTTATAAATTTGGAAACTGTTACAAAGTTAGAATCTGAGGAAGGATTCAAACAGATTTTCCTGAATCTAAGTCTAGCCCTCTATGCATTATGCTAACTAATTGCATATCATATCATATCACACCTACCATATATGCATATATCATGTTATATCATGCCATTTCACATCATTTCATTTAATGTTATATCCTATGCCACATCACATCACACTGCCCCACAGCATGTGATACCACATGACACCATATCACAGCATGCCACATGATGTTGCACAATACTATACTATAGCACATCATATCATATCATGACATGCCATGCTATGTCATATCTTTTTTGTTTTGTCATTCAGCCATGGCCAACTCTTTGTGACCATATAGACCATGGGTAAACTTCATTCCTCAGTTCTCTGCTATTTTCCAAAGTGTATCTAAGTTCATGTTCACTGTTTCCATGATGCTACCTAGCCCTCTCAATGTCTGCCATCTTCTTCTTTTCTCTTAATCATATCATATCATCTCTTTCCACATCTAGAACAGGGAGGGCCCTCATTAGCTATTTTGTCCAGTTCTCTCATTGTACAAAGAAGAAATCAAGGCTCAGATGTGATCTTTGAACCCAGGTCTTCTGACTCCAGAGTCACTGTTCTTCCTAATGCACCTTCTTGAGATGATGCTAATTATAAATAAAAATGAGAAGACGTCTCTCCACGCTTATTTTTCTCCCTGATTAGTGAATTATATTAAAGTACATGCCAACTCAAAGGGTAACTATAGTAACTTATCTTTCAGTTTAGTTATAGAGCTGTGATTGAACATGACTATGATATATGCTGCTTTGTAAACATATTTTCTCCATTTACTCAGGGAAAAGAAAAATAACAAAAATGTATTTTAGTATTTGTAGGAAGTGCCAAGTATCTCTGGAACAAGTGGTTAGAGTGACCGTTTTAATTTACTTTTAATTAGAGACAGATTGGGGTAATGAAAAAGGACAGAATTTAGGATCATTAGGTTTGAGTTCAAACTGAATTCAAATTCAAATTGAGTTCAAGTTGAACTCTGCTACATAATAGTAATACTAGCTAATATTTATACTGTACTTTTAAGTTTTCAAAGCACTTTACATACATTATCTCACTTGATCATCACAACTCTTTTTGACCAGTTCTGTTTTTATACCCATGTTGGAGAAGTGGAAAATGGAGCTAAAACCTGTTTAATGACTTGCTCTGGCTTCAAAAGCTAATATGAATCTGAGAGAAGATTTGAATTCAAGTCTTCCTGTTACTATCTAACACTTTAATCCACTGGGCAATCTAGTACTAACTCTGTGAACTTAGACTCAACCTCCTTCCACTTGTTTTTAAAATGAGATATTGAACCTAACCGTTTCTTAATTCCTCTCTAGGTATAATCCTATAACTAAAAGATTCCAAACTCTTCCTGATCTAGAGTTTACAATCTTTTGCACCAACATCTTGCACTGAAGAAATAGTTTGGTATGATATAGTCTTGAAACAAATGAGTTCTTATTTTACTCTGAGAATGGTTCATAAAATAAGAACTCTTTTTTTCCTTGTGCTTCAATATTTCCAGAATTCTTTCATTTAAAAAATCCTATTGATACATCTATTATTATTCCTATTTGATAGAAGAGGAAACTGAGACTCCAGAGTTTTTTAGTAGGTTGTTGAGGTCACACAAGTAAAAAGTAGTAGAGATGGGCCTAGAACCCATTTCTTTTGACTCCTATCTACATTCTTTCCACTACAATATACAAGGGATATTGTTTATTGAATAGTTTTTGATGGACTATATTCCCTTTCAATATGGCCATTTTTTAAGAACAAAGAACCCAGGACTTCAGATGATCTATTTCTTCTATTTATTAGCATTGCAACACCCCTCTACCCCCATCACTTTGTATTTGTTTTACATATAGCTTTATTTATGAACATATTGTTCATAAGATCTGATTAGAATGTAATCTTCTTGAGGGCATGGACTGTCTTGTTCTACACAATTATATCCTTAGATTCCAAAATGGTGCCTGGCATATAGGAAGAAAATAAATTCCTGATAACTGATTGATTGGGAGGTTCAAGTCTTCACTTTACGCAGGTCAAGACACTTTCCTTCTGTAGACCTTAGTATTGCCTTCTGAAAACTGTGTAGAATGAGCTAGTGTCTAATCTCTAAGGTTTCTTCCAGCTCTAGTCTATGAATCTGTATATTACTTTTCTCATTAAAAAGTTTTACTATATATTTTAATGAAGATTAAATACTTAATTAGGCCTAATTAGAAGAGTTAGGGAATATGTCCCTGAATTATTATATTCAAGTTTATCATCATAATGATTTGCTGAATGATTCACATTAGACCTCACTTTAGACCAAATAACTCCCACTTCCCAAACTTAGGATCTCAGAATCGTTTTAATAATTAGAAAAGAAGTAGGTGTAACCCCTACTGTTGTACTAAGCCATGATTATCAGGGAATGATAAATGAGTATATTTGAGATAGTCTAATTTAGGCTTCACAGTCCTATGGTGCCTTTGGGGGAAGATGGACTACACATCAAAAAATTAATAAAGTGGAAGATTCTTTTTAGTCTATCAAAAACATTTGTTAGAATTTGAAAGCCAATAGGAAAATCTATTTACTTAAATGGAAAAACATATTAAAATCTCTTTTCCTTTAGAATAGAGAGAAGGAATTCTTCATGAGTAGAAATATTTGAGCCCTGGTTACACGCAGTTTCCAACATGCCCTAGTTCTAGACTGGGATATATTTGTGTAGTAATGAAATCTTCCCTGCATCTTTATCTCCCTGAAGTACAATGTTCTTGACTCATGATTTCTGAAAATGCCCTGCAGAGTGCCCTTTCTCAATTAGTGCCCATCTCCAGTGATTTTCATTTGAGAGAACTTTGTTAAATGAGCTATTAAGGTCATACTAATACATTAATGGTCAATGATAACATTAGCCCTGCTAGGAGTATTAGCAATTCAGTAGGACCTTACTGAAAACACAGTAATTTAACCCAAAGTAGAGTTACTTTTGTAGTGAAATTTCTTGTTACTTATCAAGATCTAGAAATAGTTTTACCCAGTCTAACCCCTCTTTTTTCCCTTAAGCCATAGCATGGAAGTGACTGCCTACTTTATTAACTTTTAAAGATAATTCTATATGTTGCCAATTCAAAGAGTATTAATTTATAAGATCTGTTGAGGAAGATATTGAAATTTCAAGAATAAAAGTAATACCAAGCCAGGTAATGAGGATAACAGGGAGGGGTTGAGACATATTGAGAAGAATATAGGGTTTGGATTCAGGGTATCTGGGTTCAGGTCTTAAATGTGATTAATATTGGAATATAGCCATCATTTATACTTGCTAAGTCTCAGTCTCTTTATATGCAAAATGGGAAGAATAACACTACCTAACTGGTCTGGGTGCTAGATCATGTGAAGTAATATTGAGTGTAGCACTTGGTAATCATGACAATTTGGTAGGGCATGGTGATTTATGAAAAGAAAAAAAATGTTCAAAATGGCCCTTCATCTTGTATTGATGGTGGAAAAGTATGGGAAAGGGCAGATGGTGCTAACCATTACACAAATTTAGGTTCCTTAAAATATTAACTGAGCTGTTGGTACTTGTGTGAGGTCCTTGCTCAGTAACCAATGAAGGGACAAGAGTTCTTTCAGTAGAACTGAACACTGCCAATCTTGGAAATCACTAAAAATGAAAAGAAAGGCATGACTAAGTGAACCATTCTTCAATGGTTCACAAGTTTTCCTTAAAAAAAGGCCCCTTAAGGAACTGGCAACATCGGCTTATCATGAGGCCAAAAACAACGAAAAGAATATCTCAGGGGATACTTGGATATATTATTGTAGTGCTCTTGAGAGACACTGGCCAAAATACCACCATGAAGAGAGTGATACCTTTTATGTGCCAATGGTTGTTTCAGGATAAGGAAGCAGAGATATTCCATTAAATACTGAATAAGACCTTCCACATTACAATAATACATATTTTATTTTATGAAAACTTAATTTCAAGGATGGTCAAAAGGGAGTATGCGAAAAATGCCCCAATGACAACAATAACAATATAATTCAGGTAAGAAAGAAGAGACAACAAAGCTTTGTAGGCTACACAAAAGCTCAATGCCTATTACCATAAGAAGATAGTCAAGGAACAAAGATCTCTGGGGTGAGATCCAAATGTATCATAAAAGAAATAAATGATTCATTTTATAAAAGGAAACTAGTAGTTATGGATTGTGAAGCAATTTCAATATAAGGTATATATATATATATGTATATGTATAACAAGGTCATTGACTTGGTAGGATAAAGCAAAATCAATATCTAATTAAAGAATAAAAATGTGAAGATGTGGAATGAAACCAAGGCAAATCAAATTTGACATAAAAGGGATTCATTATTTGAACTAATCAGGATCTATTTAAATAATGTATGGGATTAAAATGGAAATTCACTTATTGAAGGCCTGCTATGTTCCTATACACTCAACTAGACATTGGACTATTACATAGACAAAAACTAAACCATCTGCCTTCAAAGAGCTTATGTTCTACTGGATGAGAACAACTTAAATATTGACAATGGAATCCATAATATATACAAATTAATAATCTGATGAGTAATATTAGCCCCTGAGGGCAACTGAATAGGCCTTGTGTAAGAATTGCACTTGAGTAGAGCCTTAAAGGAGACTAGGAAGGATGGATAAATGGACAAACATTGACAAAGACTATTACCCTTTTCTAAGGAAGTTTAATTGATGTAAAATAATCACTATAATTAGGTGGAAAAAAAGTCTAAAAGCTAATCTTAGCCAGAAAATATTATATCTTCTGACAAAACAAGCTAAAAAAAGTCCCTAAGGCTTGTTTGTAAAAATTTTCAAAGGGATATGTTGGAAAATATTTGAGGAGAAAGGAGATTTATATTATACTTGATGCAAGAACCAATTAAGCCAGATCATCTCAGGAGCATTTATGGATAGAATGAGAAGATGACAAAAAGATGGAAAAATACACATTTCTATCATTTTTTTTCAAGAGATGATAGTGGAGCCAATGTACTTGATGTCCAACATCACAAATCTCAAAATTGTACCAAAGAATAAGTCAAGATGTCTGCACTAGAGGTAAAATAATTTTGACCACTTTGAGGGATCATTTTTCAAGAATGAAAAAAGGAGAATATTCCACATACTTGGAAAAATCTCAGACTTTAGTATTACCCAGGTTGACTGAGAATATCAGTAATTATTGACCTGTAATCCCCGTTGCCCATCTCTGCAAAATCTTTATGAGAATAAACTACAAATGTATTGTGGGCTTGAAGAAGAAGAGAATAGGCTGGATTGCCTTTGGGAGATTATATAGTGCTGTGGATGACCCCCAAGCTTCTCCCTGAAACAAAAACCCCAACTTTGTAACATCAATATTCTTTCAGTGAGGTTATGTCATACAACACTACCATCCTGGAAGACAAAAGTTGCAGGTCACTGAGATGGCAATGGAGAGGTACATGTGGGGATGAGCAATATATTACCAATAAGAATTGGGTACTGAAGAAGTGATATGAGATTGAGGTATATGTGGCTAGAAAATGTGGCAAGCCCTTCATATAGAAAGAGGTAGGTGGAAAAATGCCAGATGGTTCATATACTCTACTGGCATATACCTGATACCTAAGAAGCTAGAGGAAGACCCATAATGTTAGGTGGACTCCCTTCGAGGGCTTATGGAAGGTGGAGAATATGAGTAGCATGTTTCCAATGGGTTTTCAGTAAATTTCATCACTGGAGAACTGGAAAATCTACCTATATTGATAAATTGATTAGCTTCCATTTCCACACACATGCATACACACATACACTAAATATATATATATATACACACATATATATTTATGTATCTCACTATATATTTACATGTATAGTGATATCATGGTAATGTGGTTTGGGAAAAGGATCTAACTCTGAAGTCATTGGATCTGGGGTCAAAGTCTGTCTCTGATGTTTATAACTATGTGACATTAGCCCATTAGTTATGCTATTTAACTTCCCTGTTTCCTGATCAAGAGAATGAGCAGGTTGGAAGAGATAGCACATAAACTCTCTCCTAGTTCTGAATTATAAATCTGAATTAGACAAACAAAAATACCAAACTGCCTTTGCCTTTTCCTCCAATTTATGAAGGAGTCTCTGGTAGTATATATGGATGGAATGCTGGGTCTGTTACCAGGAAGATCTAAGTTCAAAGTGGGATCCAGACACTTCTTAGCAGTCTGACCCTGAGCAAGAGTCTGTAAGCTCTGTTGATCATAGTTTCATCAGTTGTAAAAGTGGAATATAGCACTCACCTCCCGGGGTTGTTGTGAAATCAAATGAGATAATGATTACAAAGTAGACACCGTAGAAATGCTTATTCCCTTCCCATTTGTAGGCACTGTGTCCAAACTCACCTCTATGTCAAAGAAAGTTTTGTAGAATTTCGGCTTAGACTTAATAGCCACTTTGGTGGGATGTGGTAGAGAAGGGGGATGGCATGTGTAAAGACCCTTCCAAAGAGAAGATTCTTCACTTTGTTTACATATGCATGTCTGTATGCTCACACACATGTCTGGGTATCATATAAATATGCCCTGACAGTCCTGCCTTCTCACTGGGGAGCAAAGTGTATGTTTCAACAGTCATGATCATTTTGCTTTGAAAACACCTGCATCAGTGCATATCCCAACCTGGCCACACAATAAATGCTTATTGATGGATGGATTGATTCAGACCATCTTAGCTCATGCACTTCTTGACCACAAATGCTCAGAGTTCTCCCACAGAGGATCCACCCAAGGCACTGAAGGCCTTCCACTAAGTTTCTTTACATTTTGTGGATCTCCACGGGGCACTCAGGTCCCCATCATCTGTCTATTATTCATCTCCCATACCCCTCCGTGATCAACCTCCTCATCTGTTTAGTGGAAGATGTCCTTTATGCCTGAGAGGTAGTCCTGGCCTCTGAGTCAGGAAGAGCCAAGTTGGTTGGGTGGCTCTGGGCAATTGATTTAATCTCTCAGTGCTCCTGGTGACCCTCTAGGCCACTTTCATATCCAAAATCACATGTCCCATTTGTCACAAGGGTTTTGTTTTCCTGTGTGAGGGAGAGGAAATAAATGCCAATTAAGTGAAAAAGATTCTTTAAATGAGTAAAATTCTCTAAGTTGCAGCAGAAATCCTAATCTATATGGAGTGAGTTTCCTCTCTGGAGGTATCCTACATGGATGACAGATCTAGTTAAAAATTATTAATGCCATTTTATGTACACATATTGTTATTGGAAATATTCTTCAACTACCTTATGCCTACTATGCATATCCACATTGAACACTGAGTCATGTGAAAAGTTAACGCTTCCTATATAATGTGACAATCATGCCATATCACCATAAAAACCCCCAAAAAATGATATTTGATGTGTGCGTGTCTGTGTGTATTGTGAAGCAGCTTGGGATCATTAAACGTATTCTACCATGTTCCAAATGCAATTTAATTTAACTTTTCCTCACTTGGTTCTGAGTCCAGCTTATGACCCCTTTGCAGAATTAATCTTGGAATGATGCAATCAATAGATCAGCTAATTGTCTCATCTTGATTCTGCTAGAATGAAAATAGCACTGGGTTCAAATCCTGCCTTTGATGCTAACTACCTGAGTGACATTGTACAAGTCACATAGCTTCCCTCAACCTCAGTCCCCTCATCTTTAAGATGAAGGAGGCACCCTAGATGACCTCTGAATTCCTTTTCAGATCAATATCTGTGATAAATAGTCATTTTTTCACCCATTTGTTTTTAGCTATATGTAATCACAGATCTCATTGAGGAGATTCGGTATCATTCTGGGAGTCGATGCAATCAGCACAAAACTGTGATAGAAAAGATTTTTTATCCAATGAAAGTGTGAAAGCAACTCTTAAGAATTCATTGATGGACACCATGAAGACAAGTTGAAAATTTTCCCCAAAAGTAAATATCAAAACATTCTACCAGGTAGACTACTCTGAAGATATTAAACAATGACTGTGAAATCAGAATATAAAAGCTAAATAGATTCTAGACTAATAAACAAAGCTTTGTACTTCTGTCTGCCTGAGGGCTAGGGAGGCACAATGTTAAATATCAGAGACACAAAAACACATGTAGAAAGTCTTCTTTTAATGAATTGAAAATGCTACTTTTTAAAAACAGAAAGCTTACTTAAAAGAAAACCAGACATGTTTCCATTTGGACTCAAACCAAGAATGGGGAATTGTCTCCCATGGGGCAATATAAAAAGAGTCAGCATCCATAAGTGAAGGAGCTTAGAACTAGAGTCTTATAACAAGTGTAGCCCATATTGGGATCAGTGTACTGAGGGAGATGCAACTTTGGTAGCACACAGAGAATACTAATTCTCCAACTTAAAGGATCGTTATTTCACATGCATTAAGTTCAGAAGTGGAACTATTGATCTGCATCTGCCAGAAGGAACACTATTATTAAGAATTTGGCTTTTGTACCCCATGATGGTGCATTGGTGTCTGGATACCAGTGCTGACTCTTAATGTAGCTGGGGTTCACCAGGACTTCCAATGGTTAAACAATTGAAGGCAACATCCAGTTACTGGAGTCCATTTTCAGATCCCTAGATTTTCTAATATCTTTGACTTTCATATTATCACGAAGGATGCTGGGCAAAGATCTAATGAGGGCAAATTAAATTTTTTTGAAAAATTTATTTAATTAATTAATTTAGAATATTTTCCCATGGTTACAAGATACTTATTCTTTCTCTCCCCTATCCTCACCTCCCTCTCATAGCTAATGCATAATTCCACTGGGTTTTACATGTGTCATTGATCAAGAACTATTTCTATATTATTGATATTTGCATGAGCATGATCATTTAGAGTCTACATCCCCAATCATATTCCCATTGAACCATGGGATCAAGTAGTTGTTTTTTCCTCTGAATACAGATAATGTTCTTTCTCATAAGTCCCTCAGAATTGTCCTTGGTCATTGCATTGCTGCTAGTGGGAATCTATTACATTCGATTGTACCACAATGCATCACACTGTGTACATTGTTTTCCTGGTTCTGCTCCTGTCACTCCACATCAATTCCTGGAGGTTGTTCCAGTTCACATTGAATCCCTCCAGTTCATTATTCCTTTGAGCACAATAGTATTCCATCACCAACGTATACCACAATTTGTTCAGTTATTCCCCAATTGGAGGGTATCCCCTCATTTTCTAATTTTTGGTCACCACAAAGAGAGCAGCTATGAATATTCTTGTACAAGTCTTTTTCCTTATTATCTCTTTGGGGTACAAACCCAGCAGTGCTATGGCTGGGTCAAAGGGCAGGCAGTCTTTTAGCGCCCTTTGGGCATAGTTCTAAATTGCCCTCCAGAATGGATGGATAAATTCACAACTCCACCAGCAATCTATCATGTGAGGTGAAATTTAATTTGGGATTAATATAAAATTTTAAAAAATCCATTTTAGAAGTAGAATATTAGGGAAATAAGGCTAGACAATGATTCATCTGAAAAAGAACTGCTGTTGTTTTTTGTTTTTTTGTTTTTGTATTTTCTTGAATCTCAAAAGGTCTGTCAATGAATCTATGATGTGATACAGCAGCCAAGAAAGCTAGGGCAATCTTAAATTGCATTAAGGAAGGTGTAATCTCTATGACCAGTATCCAGGTGCATTAACTCCTGCTACCATCTGCCCTGAACAGATTACATCTGGAGTGTTTGCTTTTGTCCTCTGTTGATTGCTGCAGTTTTGAAAGGACATTGGGAAGCTGGAAAGTGGCCAGAAGAGGAAGACCAGGATAGTGGGAAACTTTGAGTCTATATTACATGAAAATTAGTTGAGAAAAATGTAACTATTTACCTTGCAGAAGAAAAGCCTGGAGATAGGAAGGGAAAGGAAGAAATGACCATGTTCTAGTGCAGTTAAACCTTTCACATCATGATTTTCCCCCTTAGGACTTGACCCATTACAGTTTGATATATAATAGACTTGCATGAGAAATTAAATGGGAATTTGGGTGGGGGGAGTTTTGCAGAAGCTACAGATGACCCATGAAGGCCAGCAGAGAACACAGAAAAGTTTAGAAACTGAGAAATTCATACTTAGCCCCATGATTCACAATAAGCTACTATAAACACCTCATATAAGGGGAAAAAAGCAGACTTCTTTTCTGGCACAAAGCAATGGCCAAAAAATTTTACCCTGATTTTTGGATTGCAGAGGTAATATTCTCTTAAATCCTCCAAACCAAAATATGGAAGGGATAACTGTATTTGGAAGACTGGCACACTGGAGAGTAATTAGATTTCTTCTGTGTTGCCTTCAGAGGGTCAAACTGGGAATGAGAGATTGAAATTACAAGATTTACAAGCGAAAATCTTGATTTTGCTTTTGGAGAAAATTCTAATACAGCTACCTCAAAGTGAAATAGACTTCCAAGGAAAGTCATCAGTACTTCACGAGAAGTCTCTAGGGAGAAGATGGATAACACTATTTGTTGATTTTGCCATGGAAGGAGTTCTCAGTTACTGGGGCATTGATTGGCCTATGGTGTCCCTGGTAATTTGGAATCCTGTATTTCTGCAAGGAAAGTTTTAGACTTGGGCCCTGAAGGGTGGATAGGAATTAAATAGGTGAAGTTGTCAGTGAGCCTCCTGGGTGCAAATAAATAATTTGGTTGCACTTTTGACCTTCAGAGAGTCAGAATTTGAGAGTTTAAGAAATGAAAGAAGCAATTAGAGATTCTTTAGTTCTACTTCCAAACTTTCAATGTGGTCACTCTGTTGGGCCCCATCCCAGGCCCTCTCCCATCTATTTTGGCAATCATAAAGATTTGTCTTATTTCTCCTCTGTAGTTCTGCTACATAACATCTACCATAATATATTGCTTAATAAATGAATATTGAATATGAATCTAATCCTAAACCCTCAACTGATAAAGGAAGGGACTGTGGCCCTGAGAGTGAATGTCATTTGCCGAAAGTGAAGTGGCTCGGATGTGTTTACCTCCCGCAGAGGTGTGTGATGTTATTGGTCATTGGACAAAGATCTCACATTATGAGAGGCAATGGTTAAGTCAATATTTGTAAGCACTGAAAGCTGTGCTTGTTAGTATCCTTTTCTGCCTTTTACACCAATCTGCCACTGTTTCTGGAGAAACTGAAGGGAGGCATAAAAGACAGAGGGTCATGTTGAGTTTTATAGATCTCCATGGCCAATGAAACCAACCTTCTGGTCATAGAACACAATTGATTCTACATAGCAGAATGTCATCATTTGAAATTTCCTCATCATATTCTTTAACTCAGCTCTGGCTACTAAAACACTTTCCCAACTCCCTCAGCTTCCACTCAGCACTGATTGGCTTGGGGAGGGGGTAGGAGTACTAAACTGTTAATTTATAGTGGACTAGACCTGGACTTCCCTAGCGATGCTAGACTTAAATGCCAAAGAACATGATACCATCCATTATCCCTATAACCAGCCTCCCCTCCTAACCTTCTAGTATCCTTTTGTGTACCACTTTTCTCCATTAGATTATAATATCTGTGAGTCTGTGAGGGCAGGAACTTTTTTTTTATCCCCAGTTCTTAACACAGTACCTCACACACAGTAGGCACTTAATAAATGCTTGTTGAATTATATTGAAAAACCACATTCATGCCAAAGTCTTTTCCATTTTTCTGGCTTGGTAGCATCTTTCAGGCCTTGTATTCAATTAGCATCATCTCTGACCACAGTCATACTGAGGAGAGCATGCAATGAAGGGCTACTGTGGAAACTATTCACATAAATACAGATATTGTGTGGTTCTATCTACATCTGCACTAATATACAGTGAGTGATCAGCAGGAGAATGATTGGCAGAGCCAAAGGCACAACAGAAAATAACCTGTTTATAGAAATAAACTTGAAAGGAGACTTAGAGTTCCTCTTGTCCTTAATGTGGGGTCCATAGATCTCTGAGGGATCTGGGAGGTGGGATGGGGAAAATTCATCTTTATTTTAACTCTCATTTAACTGAAACTTTATATTTCCTTCAATCATGAACAACAACAAATGTTTTGAAAAGGGATCCATGGACTTCTACAATGGCCAAAGATGTTTATGGCATACCATGTTGAAAATTCTTGATCTAGTCCAAATCTCTCATTTTAGAGATGGGGAAACTAAAGGGAAAAAAAAGAAGAAAAGACCTCTAACTCAAGGTCATAGAGTGGCAGACTCAGAATTTGAATGCAGATCCCCAGGTTCCAAATTTAGTACTTGCTTTACAGTGCTACATATAAAGACCTAGTTAACCAATTTTCACCCTTCATTCTCTATCCAACTAGCCTAAGGGGGAAAAAAGAGAAAAAATGCCTTTCCATTGCACTTATATTATTACATACTTTCTCAGAGTTCCTAATCAGGGGGTGTTTCTAAATTAGCATATTTCCTCTTGATAACCAGCCAAACCATTGCAAGTGCTCAATTCCGAATGTTCCATTATCTTCAGAGAGGTGTCTGTGGGTGTTCTGGGTAAGCTCAAGAAGGGAGAAGTGGGAAACATTAGCTTATATTGTCAGTTAATAGGAAAAGACATTCAGCTAAGATTGTCCAGCTGATTAGAGGAAAATTAGACAGCAAAAAGCAACTGTTCCCTAAAATGACTTTCCTTCTTTTCTTCATCAAGAAAGCTATTCTTGAATGGATTGTTTTTTAGAATTGATATCAGGAAGTTTCAGTGCTTGGCTGATTGACATTTAACTCAGATTGGATTGTTTGGGAGAATAATATTTTTCCCCCAATTTGTCAGAGAGCAGATGTATTTTTGTAACTTTGGTGGGCGAATTTCTTCCTTCTAAATAGGAGTGACTAATAGGCCAGGTGGGTGCAGAGAATCAAAGGTCCCTAGTTAAATAACAGAAATAATGCCCCCAGCTTAGGGACTGACTTTGGCCTGTTATTGAAAACTACTCTTTAAAGACGAGGGTCAAATTTGTGATCCCAATATTGATTCAGACAATCTTAGTCTACATTTATTACAAGTGATCTGAAATCTAGATTTTGCAATACATCAAGGGTGTTTTCAGTTCAAATTATTAATTTAACTAATAAAATATTGTTGTTATTGTTATCTTTATTATTTTGTGAGATGTATGATTTTTGGTATATGGAAAGTCCAATGAGGACATTTTCCTATCAGTGAAGATGGACAATTTCTGTAATCTAGTGTCTAAGAAAAATTTCCTGGGACATTGAGAGTTTATGTGACTTATTCCAGGTAGCACAGTTGAAGTAAGAGTATGTACCAAATCATCATAATTCCAGATCCTGTCCTCTTTCCAGTAAGTCACATTTATTATTATTATTATTATTATTATCAATTGCTGGCATTAATCTAATGCTTCAAATTCACAAAGTACTTTACCTACATAAGCTTAGTTGATTCTATTAACAACTATGTGAAAAAAGTATTACAGCTCCTTTTATTGTACCCATTTTACAGATGACTAAGCAGAATTAGATAGGATAACAGACTTTTTCAAGGTCATGCAGTTAAAGAAACAGCAGAGGAGTCGGTCTTTGAATGAACCCATTCAAAGACCATTCAAAGACAAGAAGACCCTTATCTTCTTGATTCTAAATTCAGCACTCTGATATAACTAGTATACATTTATCATTTGTTAGATAAAGATCAGTAATACAGCATTTGCAAATGGGAGGAGATGATTGTGAAATTCAACAATATACCATCAAAATAAAATCTGGGAAGATCTATATGAGGTGATGCAAAGTGACATGAGCAGAACTAGGAAAACATTGTATATACTAACAACAATGGTGTATAATGATCAACTGTGAATGACTTTACTATTCTCAACAAGACAAGGATTCAGGGCAGCTGCAAGGGCCTTATGATGAAAAGGGTTATCCACCACCATAGGATGAACTGATAAAGAGTCTGAATGCAGATTGAAGCATTCCATCCTTCACTTCATTTCCTCAATGAAGTTTTCTCTAGTGTAAGTCATAAGTGTTTTCTTTCACCATATTATGGACATGGAAATATGTATTATATTAATAGCACACGTACAACCTATATCACATTCTTGGGGAGGGGGAGGGTTGGGAAGAAGAGAAAGAACATGGACCATAAAATGTCAGAAAATGATTATTAAAATTATATCAACACGCAATCTGGGAAAAATTTTTAAAAATAGAAAAAATTTAAATAATACAATAAGTCTTTACAACTCTAAAAATGTTAGAAATCATTCATAGGATGGTTCCTTTTAAAAGCACAGAAGCACCCCTATATGGCCCTACAGAGCAGAACTATAAACCGTGGGTTACGGGGAAGCCTATTTAGAAGCATAGTTAGAAAAAATAATAATTCAGGAACAACTACTTAACTAAAAGCATAGGAAGCTGCTTTAGGAATTATCAGATTTCCCCTCACTGAAGGTCTTCAAGCAATGACTAATTAACCATCTTTTTTTCTTTCTAAAGCATTAATCTGATAATTAAATATTTAAAAACTAATTGGAGGGAAAAATTCAAGCCCCACTTCTCTTTCTCCCACCTTCTTTTTCTTCCCCAAAACAAGAAAGCAAGAAATACTAACTAAGCCTGTTATATTGCAGACATGTGTATATATACAAACCTGTGTATGCATGCATGTTACATGTTTACTTTCACACATGTATGGATGTACATATAAACACATCAATAGAAATCTACCTATATCATTCCTCTATCTATCCATTCATCTATCTATCTATCCATCTATCTATCTATCTATCTATCTATCTATCTATCTATCCCTCCATCTATCTGTCCATCCATCCATCTGTCCATCTGTCCATCATTCCATCTGCTTTTCTCTCTCTCTGAAGCCACTTTTGAATGATTCTGTAGATAGGATTATTTTAAATGGAAGTTGAAATACCTGGGCTTGAAGGTTCCTTCTAATTCTGAGATTGTACGTTTCTTTGATTCTAGTCAAGTCCTCACTTAGAATCTAGGAGATATTGCATTGAAAGCAAAACAGCAAATATCCATTTTCTTGATTATCAATCCAGAAGTTTCTATGAGTCATAGAGAACATTTTTAACAAGAAATTGTAATTCAATGCAAGATTGTTTATATTTCTCTCTTTAATATTTGATTCTATATTCCTAATGTTGTCTCAGTTCAGACAGCTAGGGACCATGTAAATTCAGCAAGCTGAATTATTAAAGTGTTTCTCTAGGAGCACCTCAAGGACTAAGCAAGGAATTTGTACTTAGCACTCACGTCTAGGAGAGTCAGGTCAGGCTCACCCTGCTGCCTTAGAGATCAGAAGGCGCCTGATTATGACAGACTGTCTATAACAAGGGTAAATGTGACCAAGTTATCTTACTGATCTGTTTATTTTATTCTGCTGGTACAGCAAACACCTGTTACTTTTGCATTCTAGAGATGCCATATAAACAGAAATAAACATTTATCAGCCTAAATATAGGCTGTCAAAAGCTGCCCTCATGTATGCTCCTGTACTTGCTCACTCTATCTGGGACCAAGCATGAATATGCTGTCATCTACCAGACAGCCAGCATTAGTCTTGGGATGTGTTCCTGCCCTATCAAGGCACACAGAAGAATTGCTCTGGTGCCAAAAGCACTCTGGGTCTCCTGGGCTCTCTTTGCCCACTCAACCTTTGAGCATCTCATTGTTGCCCATATTTGTTACATGAGTAATCCTGAGAGAGGGACTGTAGTTTGTCTGACAAAAGATCATGGGGTTTTAGTGGACCACAAGCAAGTAGGAACTGATAGCATCATTTGGCAGCTAACACTATCTAGGCTGCAGTAAAAGAAGAATAGCTTCTAGGAGTAAGAAGTGTCGATTTTCTATTTGACCAGAATAGGGCTGTAGTATTGCATTCAGCTCTGGCTGTAGGACATTGATGAAATGGAAATTCTCCAGAAACTGGCAGACAAGGGGATGAAGAGACTTATGTTCCTTCAACAAGGAATCATCAAAGGCAGTAGGAATATTTATTGGGATTATCAAGGTATTTGGAGGGTTCTCAGAGATGAGTTCAATTTGGCCCTAGAGGACAAAATCATGAGCAAAGAGTAGTACATACAAAGAGAAATATTTAGACTTGATAATCAAGGAAACATTTTAATAGAAGTGTCCAGAAGTGGAAGAAATGGCCTGGAAAATTTTGGGAGGTCTTCAAGCAGAAAGGCTAGATAGCCATTTAGGGATATGAGAGTGGGGGGTATTTTCTTTTTTTGTGGGAGGAGTATTAATTGGACTGTATGTCAAATGAAGTTAATTCCAACTTACAAAACTGGTGATTGGTTTTCACCAGTCTTTTTTATTTTGTGACTCAGTTTCCCTAGTCAAAGTATTATGTAAATACCAATAAGGGAATTGGAATGTGTGAATATATGTGTGTGTGTGTGTGTCTGTGTGTGTGTGTGTGTGTGTGTGTGTGTGTGTGAGAGAGAGAGAGAGAGAGAGAGAGAGAGAGAGAGAGAGAGAGAGAGACAGAGAGACAGAGAGACAGAGAGACAGAGAGACAGAGAGAGAAAGTGAGAGATGAAATGGGGGGGAGAGGGAGGAAAGGAGAGAATGAAAGGGAGAAGTGGCTTTTATATTCAATTAGTTGGGGGAAAGTTATGAATTGGATACTGGGATGGGAGAACTCAGAGCATGTCTAAGATACTTTAAGGCATTCACTTTAGGCAAAAAAATAGTGTTCATAGAGAGTAATAATATTTGAAAAGGCTTTAAAAATAGGGAAGTTTGCCACATTATGTAGGACTTTGAATGCCAGGAGATAATTAGGGAGAGTAGACACTGGCAATTGTGAGTACCAGGAAGGACTTCATATAAAAATGGACTTCAGTTTTATCTTAAAGGATGATGATGGAGCAGAGGAGTATATTTCAAGGCACAGGGGGGTTGTCATTAAAAATGGAAGGGGGGAATAAAAAAAATCTCAAGTATAAGGAATAGAAAGAAGGTCAGCTTAACCATATCACTGAGTACACTTAAGGGAGAAATTTGTAAAAAGACTGGGGAATGGGAAGGGGCCAGGTTCTAAAGAGAATTAAAAGCAAAATAAGGAGCTTATATTTTATACTAGGAAAAATAGGGAGCCACCAAATTTTATTGAGTAGAAGAGTGATCTGGTCAATTCTGAGCTTAAGAAAACACACTTTACTTTTTAAGCATTCACTTCCCATCTAGATATTGACTCATCAATTGGCTTAACTCATTGGCTCTTTTATACCTGTGCTTTCTAATCCCCTCTCCCTTTTCTGTAGTCATACCCAAACACTGACACTATTCACACTCCTAGAGCCTCCATAAGCTTTGCCTGCATACTCATTGTTCTCAGGATATTCTGATAATAACTTTCCATTAAACTCATTATCTAACCCTATTCCACCTACTGTATAACATAATCAATGGAAAGCCCCAATGTCTACCAATGATTCCACTAGTGTGCTACCATGCAAATAACTATAATGAAAATAACTGACTTCAATAGACAGCTGTGAAGTCTACGAAGAGAGGAATCATATAAAGTGTACATCCAGTCTTGTTCTAGGCTTCCTTTCTAAGTAATTCCACATTATTGCTTTTCGTGACCTCTGTGTTCCAATCAAACCATCCAATTTGTATTTCCCTCTACATGGCCTTCTATCTCCCCTCTCCAAGGTGTTGCCTTATCCTCTATGTTTGGAATGCACTCACTTCTTTCCTCTACCTGGTTGAACTCCTAACTTCCCTTTATGCCCAGCTCAATGCCATGTTCTAACTAAAGATTGTCCCAGATTTGTTCCCTCAAGTATGACGCCACCACTGACCATTTTAAAAAGAAATCCATGATTTCATTGGCTTAGGGAATTACTGAATGAGGAAATGCTCTTTCTCAATACAGATCAGCACCTACTTTTCAACTTATAGAGATGCCAGAATTACTCAGAGATAGTTCCTTGGCCAGTGTCACACAACCAGAATATTTCAAGACTCTGAGATGTTTCAGAGGTGAGATATGAACCCAGGTCTTTCTGATCCTGAGTACAGCTCTCTATCCAGTAAACCAAGGTTGTGTATTCACCTCCCCCTACTTCTTAACCCATTTTAGTTTGTATATATTTTTAATTTTTTCTTATATTTTCCACTTACTTTTCTGAGTATATATTCTTTCTTGAATTTGAATATAAACATTTTTAGGGTTAAAATCATTTTTATTTTTTAATCTAATGCACTGAACACCAAGTCTGGCACGAAGCAAGCAATTAACAAATGCTTATGGAATTAATATGTAGTCTCATTTTATTCTTATGCCAGTCTTGAAAGAAAAATGTAGATTCTTTGATCTCCATTTTACAGAGATTACTGACTCTAAGGAAAGTGACTGACCCATGATCACAAAGTGTTTAAACTAGAAAGCAGACTATAACAAATCTATTCTTACCAATGGCATGGTTTGAGCTGGACTATAGGGGATAGCCCAGACTCCCAGACCCTTGGAAATACCCGGGCTGTAATAAAAGAAAAATCAACAGGGTGTTTCATTTGTCTGCCATGTACCTCATATGTCCTATGAGAGTAGATATAACTGCATTTGATTGCACATTACACTGATTTTAAGACCCTCTCAGAAACCAAGAGTATGAAGATACAAAATTTGGAACTGACACTGATTTTGCCTTGAATCCAGTGACTTTATTTTTTAATTCTCAAATGGCTAGAGCCCTGGTCTTTGTGAGTAGGGCCCAGTTGTAGCTTATCCCTAGCCACTTCTGTAACCAAAGCAGTATGGGGCATATTCAGAGAAAGTCCTTCCTTTTGCTTTTAAGAACAAAGAGTGGTGCCCCTCAATCTCCCACCCCCATTGCTTCTTATTTCCCAGCATTTTGCAGGGACAGCCCCCTTCACATTTCTGCTTCTGTCTGGGCATACAAGGGTTTTATGGATTTTGCAGATCCAATTCAGGGCCATTTTAAATGCAATCCCTGTACAACAGGAGGCAGCCAATAGTAACTGAGCAGTGCTATTTGAACACATAAATATTTCATGGTGCTCTAAAAGCCACGAATGCCAAACTCTAAAATGTCTGTAAACATCTGAGATTTCCAGTTCCAAGAATGTAATTATAGTCTTGGGATTTGTGGGGTGTCTGGCCGAAGACCCTTTTCATTTGGAGAATTAAGGATAAAATGATGACCTTGCAAAGAGGAGAACAAGCTAACATCTTCTATTTTAGCCTCTGCATTCCTAATTGTGGGTGGGAGGCACACACAATCTTTTTTTTTTAAGTTCTTCTCTTTTTAGGCAAAATCTTATAAACAATGCAACACAGGAGGAAATTTGTGATCTTTTAGCATGATCATCTATTCAAATCTTTAAACAACTCAGAAGCCATGCAACCCAACCCCTGACTTCTACAAATAAGAAATTAAATCCAAGAGATGTTAAGTTACCTCTCAGTTTCTCCAGACTGAAATATAGGCAAATGGGAGAGGCAGGATTTTCAGAGTCATTCTCTTACTCCAGAGTGAATGCTTTCTGCCTTATACCACCCTGTCCAGCCCAGAAAGCTGCCTGTTAGGTCACTAACAGAGACTTGGGTTAATGACTTTTCTTTTTAGGGCTAACACTAATTTCTCATATAGGTAATTAAGTTGTCATTGGACAGCCTTGAACTCATGTTCATTAGAAACATCCCAGAAGGGCAGCTAGGTGACTCAGTGGATAGACAGCCAGACCTGGAGACACAAGGTCCTGGGGTCAAATGTGGACTCAGATATTTCCTATCTGTGTTAACCTACCTAAGACACAACTGCAACTATCTAGGCCTTATGCTCCTCTGCTTTGGAGTTGATATTCAGTACTAATTCTATGACAGAAGGTAAGGGTTAAAAAATGCTTCAGTGGCACCTGAAATGGTAGCCCTCTTTTCACTTCAAATAATATAATAGACTTCAGTTTAGGAAAAAAAAGCAAAGAAGAATTTTACAGACAAGAAGGAAAATTGTAGCCAGCAATGCACCTTGATAGAGACAGCCTTATGAATAAAGTTACCAAGTTGAATTCATAATTCGGGAGGGTCTCTGTACACAGAGTGTGCCATATGTTCAAGAAATTAATGCTCCCTAGACCCTTTACTACCTACTAACTTTACTACCAAGGCCAATCTCATTTGGAAGTATTCCAAATAATTAAAATAAGTTAAACTTAGGATTGATGATTTATTTTATTATTGTGAGGGATTCTTTTTTCCTTTTGACACCTATAATCCTAAAGAGGTATAGTTACTTGAGAAAGGGCACACAACCAACATGGGCCAAAGGTAAATTTGAACCCAGGTATTATGAATACAAGCCAGGCTTTCTAGCTCATTTATTGCACTGCTAATCTGCAAAGAACATCTAGTTCCTGAGCATTGGAGAAATGGCCATGGGGACTAGGGGAAATGCCACCCTCCACTCTCTGGGGTTCCCGCTGACCAAAAAAGTGTACATAACACCAATTCAAGGGCTCTGAGGCCCCATATCCAAACTTCTATTGAGTTCTAACTGCATAGATGACAGACATCTGTGAGAAGGGATGAGGCCCCAAGCTCTAATAATTTACCAATCATCAACGTTTCGCAGTCCTTATCCAAGTCCTTAATAGCAGGCTACCAAAACATCTCTTAGAACAGAAATTGTGTACTAGCAAGGGGTACACACCTGGTACACACCTGTAATCCTGGTTACCTTGGAGGTTGAGGCTGGCAGATTGCTCAAGTTTCAGAGTGGAATTGCAGTAGGGCTAAGCTAAGTATAAATTGTGAATAAGATGATGACTCGCATTGTTAGAAGGAGTTCCTCCAGGAGGAGCTCCCTATATTGATAAAATCACAGAATTTGTGTAAAGAAATTAAAAGAGCCAATTATTCATACTGTTAATATGCAACTGTGTGTGTGTGTGTGTGTGTGTGCATGTGAATAACTTAGTCATGGGAACTGTCTGGAAAACATTTCACATGGATAGGGGTATTCCCTCTGGCAATGAAGATTTTGACTCATCTCCACCTTCTCCTTCTGCGTGAGTATTGTCTCTGTTCTCCTGTGAAACCTCCACCAAACTAACATGGTGAAATTGTTCCTCTAGTTCATTTAATATCTCCCAAAAGACATTAGAGCACTCTGATTGGCGAGTGAATATCCTTTGCTCTCTCAGTTAATGACAAGTCTGCCTACCAGATTTTATAATAATTTATGTTTTGGATGCTATCCCAGAGGAATCAACATTATGAATTTCCCAATAGTCAAGGGACAGATACAAGGTGGTTGGATTAGTTTGTTATGTATAACTTTTAAAAATGCCTTATAATCTTTAAAGAAACTCAATACAACTCTCCATAATAAAATTAGTTCAAAATAAAATGATGAGGGGCTGCTAAGTGATTCAGTAGATAGAGAACCAGGCCTAGAGTCAGATAGACCTGGGTTCAAACCTTATCTCTGACACTTATTGCTATATGGTCCTGGGAAAGTTACTTAATGCTATTTGATTCAGTTTCCTCATCTATACCATGATCTGGAAATGACCAACTACTCCATTACCTTTGCCAAGAAAATCCCAAGTTGGGAAAGGGGGAGGAGGATGATGATGAGGAGAAAGAAAAAGACAAGGAGGAGGAGGAGGAGGAGGAGGAGGAGGAGGAAGAGGATGAAGAGGAGGAAGAGGAGGAAGAGGAGGAGGAGGAGGAGAGGAGGAGGAGGAGGAAGAGGATGAAGAGGAGAAGAAGAAGAAGAAGAAGAAGAAGAAGAAGAAGAAGAAGAAGAAGAAGAAGAAGAAGAAGAAGAAGAAGAAGAAGAAGAAGAAGAAGAAGAAGAAGAAGAAGAAGAAGAAGAAGAAGAAGAAGAAGAAGAAGAAGAAGAAGAAGAAGAAGAAGAAGAAGAAGAAGAAGAAGAAGGAAGAAGAAAGTTATAAGAGATAATGAGGAAAAGTTTGACCTTGGAATCAGAAAGATGTAGATTGAGATCAAGCCTCTGATACATACTGTAATAATGATTATGTCATTCCTTCCCTTATATCTACAAGTATTTTACTAGAACTATAGAATTGGAAATCAATGAATTATTTAGGGAGGCTATCTGTGTTCTTTCCTTACCCCCTAGGGTCATAGTTCTAAAAGTTAGATGAGGGCCCAAGACTGTCAACAACTTGCCTGAAGTCCCACAGGTAGTAAGTGGAAGAGATCAATTTGAACCTAGTTCTTCTAATTATAGCTGCAAACCTGTTTTACACTGCACTGATCAGCTTACTTCCTATTCATATATTTCAAGATTTTTAGAGATAGAAGGGATCCAGAAAGTCATCTAATCCAACTTGGACCTGAAGAAAGTCCCTTCTACATCATTCCTGACATGTCTCCATCCAGTTATTGCTTGAATATTTTGAATAAGGGAATTTTCATGATCTTCCAAGACAGCCCATTTCACTTCAGGGAAAGGAGGTAGATTATATAGACATCAAGCTTATATTTGCCTCTTTGTGATTCCCACCTATGGCTTCTACTTCTGCCTTTTTGAGGGCAGGTGAAACAAATCCAAGCCTTCCAGTACTCAATTCCCCTTCATATACTTGAAGATAACCACTATATTATAGGATCTTTTGAACTGGTATGGATCTTAGAGGTAATTGAACCCAAACTTCTCATTTTACATATGAAGAAATGAACCATAGAGAGGTTCTGTATTTTGCCCAAGGTTACAGAGAGTATGAAAAATGGAATTTGAATTAATGTTCTAAAACTAGTGTACTCTGCTACAAAACACTAGCTAATCCCAAATATGATTTTTCTGGGCTCATGTCAGTATGCTGTACAGTTCTTAAGCAGATATGTATAGCAGGGTATACAGTAATGAACTTCAACTCAGGAAGACCCCAAATCCAAATCCTGCTTCAGATTCTAAGGGTATGTTGCTGGTGAAGTCATTTACCTCTCAGCCTCAATTTTCTCATTGGCATAATGGGGATAATCATAGCACCTATCTCCCAGGGCTATTGTTATAACATAAATAAAACTTTGTGTACTTTAAAGTGCTTTGGCAATGATAGTTGTGATTTTTATTATTATTATCATAATTATTATTCTATTTTAAACCCTTAAATTCCAAGGCAAAAGAGTTGTAAGGGCCAGGCAATGGGGGTTAAGTGACTTGTTCAGGGTCACATAGCTAGAAAGTGTCTGAGGCCAGAATTGAACCCAGGACCTCCTGTCTTTGAGTTTGACTCTCTGAGCCATCTATCTGCCTCCCATCATTATTTTTCTTTACATGGCTAATAATGGGTTGAAATGAGATGTGAACTCAGGAATCCCTTATTCTAAGACCACCACCCTATCTAATGCTTCCTGCTACTTCCATGTCCATCCTAAGTCATTTCTTTTTTTCTGATTAAACCTCTCCAATTCTTTCCATTGATGCATTTGTGCTATGAAAGAGGGATGCTTCACCATTCTGGTTGTCTTCCTTATCAGTTTATCAAAGGCCTTCTTATCACTATAGCTTCCAGAACCTGAAGACAATACTTCAAATAAGGTGTGAGTCTGAGAGAGTTCAATGGGACCATCACCTCTTTATTCCTGGATGCTGGGTCTCTCTGAATGTAACCCAAGATTCAGTTCAGTCTCCTTTCATTGGTGATGCTATTTTCCCCCTTCTTACTCATAAATCATCATTTTTAACTTTCTGAAGCCCATTTTCACCTACCATGTGGCTTCTCATTGTCTTTTGTATGACCTCAAATGTTAATTCTTCTGAGATTTCAGTGGCCTGTGATTCACACTCATGAATTGTTGCCTGGAGAACATTGGGGTTGAAAAAGATGGGGTTTTGAGGCAGGGAGTAGTTTGAGATCACTAAAAATCCTGTGCAGGTCCCCAAATGTCATTTAGTCTGATCACCTCCTCCTATTCAGGGCTGAGCTGAGTTCATTGTCCCTTATCCTCCCTTAAAACATGAGGTAAGATTTTTTTTTAAGTTATCTATGTAAGTGCCAGTACTAGATGGTTATGTGCAAATACTGGGGAAGGAAGAAAAGCATAATGAACACATAAATTATTAGCTGTGCAACCCCATCTGGACTCCATGGATGCCAAATCAGTGTCTGGAAGGGAGACTTAGGGGCAGTTGGTCAGTAAATAAACATTTACTAAGCACCCACTATGTGCCAGGAACTCTGCTAAGGGCTGGGAAATGTGGAAAGAGATCCAAGGAAGTAGTGATTGCCTATTGTTTGAGGTTTTTTTGGGGGGAAGGTTTTAGGTAGCTTTAATTTTTTTTCCATTTCTGACAGAATCAGTATAAATAATTTTCATCTCTCAACTCTTATAATACTTGTAAAATCTATCCCATAATTTATCTCATCATGACAAGGTGTACCACATTAGGATTAGTTATTTAGAACTTCTCATACTTTTACTCTAAGTCATCTGAACAGAAGAATTTCATATTCCTTGCTTTAATGCATTTCATGCTCTAGCCAAAGGAGACAACTTGCTATTTCCCCTTCTATAATGCCTTTTTATATATGTGCTTTTTCCTGTGTCTGCCATTCTTTGTCTCCTATTTCAGCCCCACTAATTAAGGTTCAGCTCAAGTCCCACCTCCAACACAACAACAATTTTCTACTAATTGTTAACCCTATTCCTCAGGACTTTGCACAAATCTCAGTTTTCCTTATTTGTGTAAATGTGGCTCATCTTCCATTCCCCCACACTACCACACCCCTTATAGAATTTATGCTCTTCAAGAGAAGGGATTGTTCTCATTTTTTGTCTTTCCAGTCGTAGAATATGACACATAGTGGCATTTAATAAATGCAGATTGAATTGCTTGTTGAATTAAAGCTCAGAGAAAGCTAGGAAGTTTTCAGTCTCACTCTCTTTTTTTACATATTGGGAAACTGAGGTCCAGAGGAGAGAACTATTTTTATCCAGTCTCACTAAGTAGTAAGTTGGAACTTAATCCAATATCTTCTCACTTCAAATCTAGTTCTGCTATACTCTTTCTCTTTAATAGGGTCATAGAAAAGGAAGTCCTTCCAGTTTCTTTACCCCAGATCTCATACTAATTGTTCAGACCCAGTCTGGCTCCTCACATACTTAAGAAAGAAAACCGGGCTCAATCCAAGGAATCTAGCTAATTTTCCTGACTGCAAAGAATCAAGGGAATACAGCTGAAGATAGATGCTGACTTCCCCAGGAATATGGGCTGGGGGTGGGGTGAGGTGGAGAAAGCCTTTCCTTTTTCCAAAGGAGGAACTTCCAGGTGGGAGAGAAGAGGAAGTGGGTAAATAGTAAAACAGTGGGAGTAAGCAGCTGTTCTTTGCTGCTTGCCCATCTCTCCTTTCCTTCCACTTGGTACTTCCCCCTTATACTGACACCATCCTGTGCTTCATTTTCTTTCACAGCTGTCTATCACCTAATCCCTGTTGAAATAGTAAATGACAAATGTGAATAGTGTGCTAGAGCCTGGAACTGGGATTTCAATTGGGTGAGGAAACTCCCTCTATTAAAGATGACCAGCTCCTTCTCTGCAGTTCAGGACCTTGGAGAGTTACACTGAGATGTAAAGACTCACCCCTGGGTCACATAAGTAGTAAGCATTTGAAGTCTGAAGTGGGATTTGAATTCAGCTTTCTGACAGCTTGGGATCCATATTCTTTCCCTTCCTTCTACCCTTACTCCTTCCTCAAGGTGGAGGATATTATAATATAGATTGTATATATGTTATCATACAATTTATACTTCCATGTTCATCTTTTGTGAAAGACAGCATATATTGCTTACATTAGAGAAAAAAATCATGGAGGAAATAAAGTGAAGGATGGGATGTTTCAATCTGTATTCATATCCTGTGTGTCCCTTCTAAGGAGGTGGTTGACTTCCAAAAGAGATGACTAAATAAGATTTCCTATACTGGGATTATGGTGATAGTATTCTGTTTGGTGTCCCTGTCTCAAGTCTCTCTCCACAAGTCTCCCATCCAGTCTCCAGTCAGCAGCCAAAGTGATTATTCTAAACTTCAGATTTGGTTACATTGCCCCCTCCATCTCTCCCCACTCCCAAGCTCAAACATTCCAGTGGCTCCGTATTACCTCTAAGCTCATATATAAAATCATCTGTGTAATTTTTAGTTCTGTTCAACCTGGCTACTCCATAGGTTTCTAGTCTTCTGATACTTTTCTCCCTCCCGTGAACTCCATGAGCCAATGATATTGGCTTTCTTGCTGTTCTCTTCCTCAGACATAATGCTCTCTCTTCGGAGTCCTTACTTTTGCTCTGGTTTTCCCAATCCCTGGAATTCTCTCCCTCCTCATCTTGACCTTCTTGCTTCATTTAAGGCTAAGTTCAAAACCCTGTTAGCTCTTCTCCCCTCTAGGTCTTGCCCTCTAGAGTTTCCTTTCATAGCATTTTATAGGTTTTGCATGGACAGTTATTTGCATGTTGTCCTCTCCCATTAGAATGTAAGCTCCCTGAGGACATGGACTGTTTTTGTCTTTTGTCTTGTTTTCAATGTGAAGCACAGCTCCTGATGCATAGTATGAAGTTAATGAATGCTTGTGGACTGATTGAAAGACCTAAGGCAGCTTCCACTGAACTGGGGAGAGGGGCATGGAGGAAGGAATATGGCAGTGAAGATGCCAGACCAGGCCATAGACATTAATGTCTTAGAAGAGGATGGAAACTTGTAGGGTATCCCTACAGAGTTCTAGGCTCTTGCTACCATAGTATTTCAGGGAGAGAGAAGAAGGAGATTCCAAGAAAACATGACAGTGAGCCTGAGAGTGAGCTTGATGGTGATTACCATGTGCAACAGTGTGGGTGGACAGAGGACCTTAATATGAACTGTATAAATAGAAGTTACATAGGTGAAGTCCACTCCTAGGGCTATCAGTGTTCTGATGGCAAAGCCCCAGTTAGATGTCGCCACTGATTTACTAGATGATCTTGATTCCTTGATGAATCTATCTTCTTAGATGCTCAGTTTGAACATCAGTCAAATGGGTGGTAAAATCATTGCCTCCTCCCCTACTTCCTTCTCCATACCAAGAAATAAATGCTGAAGCTATACATTATTAAGCCAAAAAATAAATCCAGCCCTCAACCAACTGAAGAATATTTAGACACCTGGAATTATTATGTTCCCATTGACCCTGCATGATAGAAATATTGGCATTAAGAATGAAGACCAGATCAGCCCAGAAGAGGTTCACATCCACCGTGAAAATGAGAAGCAAGAACAAAGCCTTGCCATTAATACCAATCATCTCCTTTTTCTGCTTCTTTATTTGTCTCCTTGAACCATTCCTTTTCTTCATTCTGAGATGGATTCTGATGTTACAGAGGATCCTAAGATTAAGGCTTCCTTAGGCTAAAACAGCAAACAAGAGAAACTACAAAGCAGTCAAAAGTGGAGACAGGACAGTACAAGGTGCCTCTGAAGAAGTCTGCCCACATCTAACCCCCATTTCTTGACAATTACTGATTCCAGAGAAGGTGATAGATTTCCCTCATCCGAAAATATGAAATGTTCCTGATACCTGGAAAATTATTTTCTTCTCTAGGATACTGTGCAAGGAAACAATTTTCTGGGGAGTTTTTATCCAGGCTACAGACAAACAAAAGGAACACCTCTACCCATTCTGCCCTGCCTCCCTTGATCAGGGTCACTGAATGACCCAGATGACCCAACCAAGAATTTTCCATTTCAGTATTCACAGATGGGATCTGCCTCCTGAGACTAGGAATAGTTTATTTTGGGTTAGCAGAAACAACTGTCAACTGTGGTTTCATGTGAGACTCAGATGCCAGTTTTCTCAAACCACAGAAAATCCACTTCTTGATTTCTACAATATCAGAAATCCCCACTGACTCTTGTACAGGTCAATTCATTAAACAATTAATTACATTTCTCAAAGGAGAATGATTATAAAACACACAATAAATGCTTTATAAATGGTAGTTACTTATTATTGTTATCATTATTATTATTATTTGTCTACTTTGTTCCAGTAACAATAATAACTTCTCAGGATAAAAATGAAACAGTCTTTGAACTCAAGGAATTTGCAGTCTTTCAAGGGAAACTATATTACATAAATGGCTCTATCTGATAGGGCCTGTCTTTGTGATTTTGTTGGTTTAGGAAATTATTAGAAAAGGGAACTCCTTATGCCAATGTAGGCAGGCACGTGCCCTGCAACTTAAGGCTTAGAGGGTTGACATGGACATTGAAAAGATAAATCATTTGTGCAGGGTCATAGAACCAGTACATAACAAAAGCAAGATTAGAACCAGCTCTTTCTGGAATCAAGTATGGCTCTCTATATAACCCTGCCAGGCTGCCTATATATAAAAAATAATAATTGGGAAGGACAGCTAGGCAATACAGTGTATAGAGAAGCAGACCTGTAGTTGGGGGAGTCTTGATTCATATCTGTCTCAAACATTTCCTAGATGTATGACCCAGGGCAAGTCGGTTAGCTCCTGAATGCCTAACCCTTATTGATTTTCTATCTTAGAAATGATTTTTACTATCAATTCTAAAACAGAAGATAATAGTTAAGAAAAATCAAAATAATTGGGAGGGAGCTACTAGAACTGGAAGGGAGAGGAAAGAAAATGACTCAAACTGACCTGGCAATTAACAATCATAAGAGGCAGAAATATATATGGATGCCTTTCCTTGACCTACCTGATTGGCCACTGCCACGAAATCAGACTTACAGACCAAAATTATACAAGCAAAATGTTTTTAAAGCGATATTCAAATTCTAGCCTTTGCCCATGCACTAAAAAGATAACTAAACCTCAGAGCATTTAATACACTGTACGTTTTTTCAATTAGTTCATCTTGGTTTAAGAAGACCTGAATTTGAATCCTGAATCCATTAGCTTCAATGTGACTTAATATTGATTAAGCCATTAAATTCAATGTTTGTTTTACTTAGCATAAAAGACAAGTGCTTTGTAAACTTTTAAATGGGATAGAAATGTGAGTTATTATTATCTCAGAGTAGATGGGAAGTCCAGTGATTTCAAGGTCCCTAAAGAGCATTTGGATGTTTATGACCATCACTAGCATTTACTTTGACTGAAAATTTCCAAAAAAAACCTTTCTGTGGATTAAACCTATAAGGTACATTGAGTAAGTTTCATTATTTCTCTTTTAACAATAAATAAATTTTCCTAGGTTCACTTATCTTGTAAGTCTACTATATTGTAAACAGGTTGCCTTGTATTTACATTGGTGGAGGAACGTTTCATTCTCATGTATTTAAAGCTGACAACCCTACATCTCAGAGATATTAAGCCACTTCCTCAAAATCACACAGCAATAAGTGTCAGAACTAAAATCAGAATCCAGCTCTCTCTCCTGATTCCAAGTCCATTTTATCATACCTCACTGCTGCCCAGTTATAAAATGTCAAAACTGAGAAACATCAGGGGATTTGGGGATTGTAGATTTAGAGCTAGAAAGGACTCTTAGAGATTATCTAATCCAATGACATCACTTGATAGTGGAGGAAACTCAGACTCAGAGAAGTTAAGTGACTTGAACAAGGTCTTATAGGATTTGAATCCAGGTCCTCTGTTTCCAAATTCAGCACTTTTTTCTATCTATGATCCCCTACTATAACCCTCTTCACTTTATTTATGAGGGAATGGACCTCTAGAGAAGGTTTGTCCAAGATGACACAGTCAGAAAATGAAAATGTGGAGAACTCACATCTCTTGACTCCTATCTTATATTCATTCTGTCCCAACCAACTGTTGGGTCATTATTGAACTGGTGGCATTTACCACTTGGAACATACATTATATGTCCATGAAGCACTTCTATAAAACACATGCAGTTAAATCCATTTAAGACACTGGTGATGTCTTACACCAAAATTCTAACCATCACCATCATTATCACCCTCACCATCATCATCACTGTTGCCGTTATTTATGATTCCATGATGTACCACACTATGTCTCACCCTGTCCTTTTTGGGTTTTTATGAAAAGCTATCTGCTGTAGAATTGGCCCCATTTCCAACACAGTGATGGTAATAATTCCCAACTCCAGAGGGACTTTGCTTTTAAAAAGTCTTTTTTTAACCTCACTTGGATAAAATAGCAAAAGAGAGCCAAAGGTTATAGGTGAGGAAGTTAAAGACCTCAGAAGTGATGGTGGTCTATTGTAAGCCATGGGACATTTCCAAATATTGGGCTCACCATGGATTGTTAGTTAGTTCAAACAAATTTCTCTAATGGAACAGATTAATTGTACATAGTGGTTTGTCTATTGTCTCTCCCGTTAGACTGTGAAGTCCTCATGAGTAGGGGCTATCTTTTCTTTTTCTTTTTATCTGTAGCACTTAGCAGAGTCTGGCACATAGTAGGAACTTAATACATATTTATTGATTGACTGTAGGACAAGGAGATTTCAGGGCTATACTCAGAGCCACACAATCATATGCATATGTGCAAAGATACAAACCTACTCTGGAAATCCATAACACATTCAGTCATTTCTAATAGTTTAATGATGGATTTAATTTTCCCTGCTTTAGCCTAGTCCTTGTATACAATGCAGTATAGATTATCAAAATTACTTGGCATTTATCCCCACTTGGCTTCCCATTCACCTTAACCATTTAGATAATTAAGTCAAAATAAGTAGGATATTTTCGTTAGGCTTATCTACAAGATAACTATGGTCCAAGGGTCATGAAGAGTCCAATATAACTGAACAACAACACTTGATTGTTTCAGAGCTCAAACTAACAGTTATTTGTGCTTGGGGCCAGACACTTGTTCCCAGAGCAAATGGTATGAAATCTAGTCTCAGTAGCTCTTTTTTTTTTATGTAATAGCTCTTTAAAGTCAAATCCCTTGAAACTGTTTTTTTTTTTGGGGGGGGGAAGTGGAGATGATGAGGGGAATGGAAGCAGGATGAGGTTCTAACCTGGGGAGGATCTTAGCTCACCAGGTGTATTTTAGGTGGTAAGAGATAAGGAGAGGTAGGTGGCCATGTAGTTGCTTTGTATTTAAACTTCAGGATAATTAGGTGTTTTCTTCTTTCTCTGCTGCTGAAATATTCAAAGGATTTTTGGACCCCTGGAGCAAAGGTCTCACTGCCCCACCATAGTTACACTTCTGTTTTGGTTCTCCAATTACTAGCTTGACTTTTAAGTTCATAACAGTCACTATATTTGCCCCTCACCGAAGATAGTCAAGGTGTGAAGAATATTTGTCAACTGACTGATCTCAAAAGTTTGTCAATTGAAGAAACCATTTCTTATTTGATTAGTAGATTATATAAAGGATTCTTTTGCTGTATAACTTCTTTTGAGACTCTTCTTCTGGTGAGCATTTTTATACCTACAAGTAAATGTGTGGAATCATAAATAGGGAATTGCATTAACATGAAATATTAATTCCCATAATCAGGGTGCAAATGGCCATTAAATTTTAATTCATTCTCACAACTTCCTTGAAAGGCAGATAGGAGCAGACCCTTAAAGATGAAGAAATAGATGAACTGAGGGCAGCAATGGGCTTATCCAAATGGTGCAGTAGGACAACAGTAGCCTTTACAAAACAGACTATGAAAAATGCATTTCTCAGTGATTCCAAACATGTACCCTGATTTTGTCTTTTTAAAAATTATTTAATGGCAAAAAGATTATTTTGAAATAAATGAATTAGTTTAAAAATGCCAATTCATCATGGCAAGAAGAGAATCCTCTCCGTTGATTTGAAGAGAAGTTTCTGTCCATAACGGGTGATGATCTTTGCTCTGTCCACAGTATTACTGACATTAGCCATTTTCTTATATCCATTAGAGAGAAGTGGATGAAGTTTAAGGGTCAGAACTAACTCACTTAAACAATATCTTCATTGCTCCTCCTTCACAGTAAGTAGCAAAGTAATTTTTACCTTTAACAATCTCTCTGTTAAAGTTCCTGGGATGTAATAAGGAAAAGGAAGGGAAAATCACTAGAATTCCATAGAAACTGGCCTTTCTTTGTAGAATTGCATGTAATCCTCAAATCAGACTCAATATTCTGGTCTCAAATAAGGAGTTGGGGTCTTACTCAGCTCATGGGAAAGTGGGAGGGAGAGGCTAGCATGCAGGAACTCCCAGAAGGTGACTAACAGCTTATTAGTCCACAAGGGAGAGGAGGAATCATACAAGTGCCAGGTTTCAGTGGGATGCCCAGAATCGTCTCCTACTTTTATTCATTGGGCCAGTAGCCTATATCTACACACACTAGAAGGCAATTACTCTAGCTTTAAATTTTCATCCCCAAAGAATCACATCTAATTTTTCAAATCATTTCATAATGATATGTTTCTGGGCACTGAGCTAAAGATTAGCTCACAGTCAAGGAGAGAGCATGGTACAGAAGGAGCACCACTTCTGCCTTTAGAGGACCTGAGTTTCCCTTATTCCTCTGAGGCTTACTACCTGAGTGACCCTGGGCAAGTCAGGTGGAGCAGCTAGGTTGCTCAATGCATAGAGCACCATATTTGGAGCCTTGAAGACTTGAATTCAGATCTGATCTCAGACTGTTCCTAGGAACGTGACCCTGGGTGAGTCACTTTACCATGCTTACCTCAGTTTACCCAGATATAAAATGGGCTGGAGAATTAAATGGCAAGTTGCTCCAGTATCCTTTGCCCAGGAAACTCCAAATGGAGTTGGAAAAATGAAGAGTTGGAAAAGAATGAATGAAATGAATCAATAATTATAAAATATGCAAATCACTATGCTAACATGCTTCATTCTGTGGGCCTCAGTTTCTTTATCTGTAAAAAAAAAGGCTTGGAATAGATGGCCTTCAAATTGCCATGTATAGAGACAGATGGGAGTCAGGAAAACCTGAGTTCAAATCTAGCCTCAGATACTTTTTAACTGTGTGACCTTGGGAAAGTCACTTAGCCTAGAAGGCAGCAAAGTGACTCAGTGGATAGAGTACTGGGTCTGGAGTAAGGAAGTCCTGAGTTTAAGGCCTGCTTCAGACACTTCCTAGTTGTGTGATCCTGGGAAAGTCATTTAACTGCCAATTGCCTGACAAAAAGGATCCAATGGAGTAGGAAATGGCAATCCATTCTAGTATCCTGGTCAAGAAAACTCCATGGGACTTCTCTACTAGTAGCAAAGCAATGATCCAAGACATTTCTGAGGGATCTATGAGAAAGAATGCTACCCACATCCAGAGAAAGAACTGTGGGAAAAGAAATGCAGAAGAAAAACAACTGCTTGATTACATGGTTTGATGGGGATATGATTGGGGATATAGACTCTAAACGATCACCCTAGTGCAAATATCAATAATATGGAAATAGGTCTTGATCAATGACACATGTAAAACCCAGTGGAATTGTTTGTTGACTATGGGGGAGGGAGAGAACATGAATCATTTAACTATGGAAAAAATTTTTCTTAATTAATCAATTAAAGAAAATTTAAAGGAAAAAAAAACAACAAAGAAAACCCCATGGATAGCTAAGGTCTGTAGGGTCACAAAGAGTTGGACGTGATTGAATGACTGATCATCAATGAGGTACCCATGGTTTATAGATTTATGACCCTCTAATCTTTCCTTTTTTCAAGCATGAAAACATGAAATTTAATAGCAGTCTTCAAAATGGAGTCTATCTTACCTGAGGGTGACAAATTGGGTGGATTTAAGGGCTATTACTACTACCACTACTACTACTACTACTACTACTACTACTACTACTACTATTACTACTACTACTATTACTACTACCATCACTACTATTAGTATTCTTGCAATTGCTGCTGCTGCTGCTGCTGCTGCTACTACTACTACTACTACTACTACTACTACTACTACTACTACTACACTATTGCTACTGCTACTACCATCACTACTACTATTGTTTCTGCTGTTGCTACTACTATTTCCAATAATAATAATACTGTTTAGTATTATTTTCATATAGCACCTTAAGGTTTGCATTAGCACTTTTAGATGATATTTGCAGCATTGTGTTCAGTTCTGGGTAACAAGGGAGGATAGAAATTTTTAAGCATAAGAAAATGTAGAGAAGAGCAACCAAATATCTAGGATTTATGTTATGCTTGGATCAATGGAAGTGAATGGGAATATTTGGCAGAAAGAAAAGGAAATTGAAGAGGACATGGTAGTTATTGTCAAATATTTGAAGGGTACATCACATGGAAAAGTGATTCTGCTTTTTCCCCCTTTGCCCTAAAGACTAGAAAGAGAACCAATGGGCCAAAGATTAAGAGATAAGTTCAGTGCTGCTGTCAGGAAAAAGCTGGCTAACAATCAGAAGAATCTCACAGTGGAATGGACAGTGGTGTTAGCTAGGTCACTCACCCTTATTGTAGAGAGCCCTGCAATCCTTGCTGATGGTTTGTTGGGCATGTTGAGGGCCATGAGTTAAACTTGGCAAAGATGATGCTTGCAGTGCCTAATAACTCTAAAATACTGTGATTCTGGGGAAAGTTGTCTTCCTTCATCTCTTCCTGATTCTATCCTGCCAAGATGCCAAAAAAATTGTTTCTTCCTAGGACTGTAGAATGTAGAGTAGAGGGTAGAACCTAGAATCAAGAAGGCTGGTATTCAAAAATCTACCTAACATTCAGACAAGCTCTGTAAGTAACCATGGAAATATCACTTAAATTCCATGAACCAGTTTCCTTGTCTGTAAAATGGGGATAATAATACCTACCTTCCAAGGCTATTGTGAAACAGACATTTTCTGCAAAATGATATGAGAATGTTACTTAGAATTATTGCTTAGAAGTAAGGCACTGAAGACCACTGTCAATAAGTAAATATTGCCTGGGAAGGGTAGATTATTGAGTGATAATCAATCACTAATTTCCTAAGACAATAATCATTTAATAAGAACCTCTACATTCTAAGTGCTGGAGGAACCAAGATACAAAATAAACAGTGTCAATACATAACCAAGAATAGAAATACAAGATAATTTGAAAGAGGAGAGAACAATAAAGGCCAGTAGGCCCAAGGGAGGTTTCTGCTAGGATAGTGATGGTGAAGCTTTTAGAGACCAAGTACCCAAACTGCAACCCTCTCCCTGAAAGTGAGCCTCCTGCCTTACCCAAGACAGGAAGAGAAAGAGCTCCAATTGGACTTCTGGGCAGAAGGGTGGGTGATGTGAGAAATGTCCTCAGGCATTGTGTGTGGAGAGGGGGAAGGGAGCAGCCACCTCTGGCACATGTGCCATAGGTTTGCCAACACATCTCCAAGACGAGGGTCAATGTTTTGCCTTGTGTCTCTTGGGCAGCCTGTTGAAGCCTAGGGACTCCTCAGAATAATGTTTTTGCAATGAATTAAGATAAAATAGACAGGAGTACAAAGGAAACTAAAGATTAGTGAAAATTAAGATGACATTTTCCCCCTCCATCCATCTTCCGAGACTTCCCTGAGATCTCAACTCTAAGTCTAGACCACTAACCTATCTTTGACACCTTTGCTTGTGTTTCCATGAACATAAAGCACATTTATAAAAACCATTCCCTGCTTCTTCCTCTGTTCTCTGTGTTAGACCATGACTAGAGTTTAAAAGGACTTGGCTTTTCAGAGCATTCCTACCGTGGGCATTCCTACTAAGAAACACTTTTGTTGTTCAGTCATTTCAGTCATGTCCAACTCTTTGTGAACACATTTGAGGGTTTCTTTGGCAAAGATACTGGAATGATGTGCCATTTCTTTCTCTAGGTCATTTTACAGAGCAGGAACTGCAGCAAACAGGGTGGAGTGACTTGCCCAAGGTCACATAGCTATTATGTGTCTGAAGCCCAATTTGAATTCAGGACAATAAGGCTTCCTGGTATTCTATCTATTGCACACTGAGCTGTCCTCTAAGAAACAGAGAGCTTAATAAGGAGATGGTAACATGATCACATTTCATTTAACCCTTCCATCTTATCTGATTCTAGACTTTTTCAGAGCTTTGAATTTGTGAGCCATCATATTTTCACATGCACCGAGCAATTACTTTCACTTCTTTCTCACTCTTTGGATCCATTCTATTCACATGTTTTGACTCTACTCCCTCAACACCTGATCTGTGTTTGGGGTGCCAACTAGGTCCAAATGTTGACCTCCAAGTCCTTTTGAAGAATGCCTTTCCCTGTTTCTCTGATGCTACGAGGCATTAAGACATTCCCCAAAGATGCTTTTGACTCATCCCTGGGCTTTGCCAGCTGGGTCTAGGAAGACTTTTCAGGTTCCATTTTCAAATGCAAAAGCTGTTCCCTCGAATTTCCCTTCTGTCATTCTCATTTGTCTCCTCCTCTATCCTGCCAACTCTGTGAATTTCTTTTGTCAGCTGTCAGTCTCCAGGGGAAGTCCAATAGCTCTGCTGGGAAAGTACTTGGGGCTGATGGGCCCACAGGGTCAAATTTAAAAACAGAGAAATCTTGGTCTAGCATTTTCCAAAGGACAGAGAAAGGAGAAATGTTTTCTGTCAAAAATCTTCCTGGAATAAGAGGAGAGCTAGTGCCAGGACCACTAGAAGGGAAGCAAACACAAGACATTTTCTATAAGCACTAGAACTTAGGCATCTTTTCAAAAGAGATGGTTCTATCTGGTGATATGCATGTCACTTTCTTAGAAGTGAGACTTTTTCATCCTCCCAAATCTTTCACCAAGTGGTTCTTAATTCTTTTTGGTTTCCTTGCTCCCTTTATCAGTTTACTGAAACCTATAACCTTTTTTTCAAAATAATGTTTTTAAACACATCAAATAAAATATATACAATTGCAAAGGAAGACAATTATACTGAAATGCAATTTTCTTCCTCCATATATATGAATATATATGACTATGTATGTACTGTGTCTATGTATACAGATATACATATAAATATCCATTCATATGCCTACATACATGCATGGATACATATATGCATGCAAGTTCAATAATAATACTTTGCTTTGCAATGAGCATAGACCCAAAGGAATAAAGTTCTAATCTTTAATAGCTTGTCATCTAGACAGCCTAGTATCTTTTAGGGATATTCAGAGATCCCTTGAATCATACCATAGGAGTGCTTAATGATTCTAACCTTTTGGAAATTCAGTCATTTACATGTAGAAACAAATGTAGCTGGTTTGGTTTAATGAAACTGAATCTCAACGAATAAGGAGTCTGGAAACCTTGGTATTATTCCTGGCTCCACTAATAAGTAGTTGTGTGGCTCAAGGTTGGGCATTTCCCCATTGCCAGGTTCAATTTCCTTATCAAAATGGGGACTTAGTAGAGAGGATTCTTGCTAGGGTCCTGATTGAACTTGATGGTCTTGGAGGTCCCTTCAAACTGAGATTCTCCAACTAGCTAAATGATAAGGACCTTTTCAGCCCTAGGATTTGAAATGTTTTAGGAGTCACCAGTAGAGATGCCACAAGGATTCTAATCATCTAAATATTTAAAGCCTTGTCTATGTTTTCTCTTGGCATTTCCTTGGTTCAATTCCATTTAATCACCATTCGATGAACACCTAATAGGTGCCAGACACTCTGCTAGCCACTAGTGAAACAAAGGCAAAAATGAAATCATCTCCATCATCAAGAAGCTCCCATAATAAAAATAATAGTTAAGATTTACACAATGGTTTAAGATTTACAAAGTACTTTAGATATAATATCTTACTTGATCCCCACAACAGCCCTATGATGCAAGTGCTATTATGACCTCCATTTTGTAGATGAGGCTGAGAGGTTAAGTGACTGGTGCTCAGGCTCACATAGCTATTAAGAATTTGAGACAGAATATGAATTTAGGTTTTCCAGATTCCAAGAACCAGCTTGCTTCCTCTACTAGGGATATATAGTTTGTAATTGAAACTACATTGTAGGGGCAGGAAGGTTGCACAGTGCATAGAGTGCTAGGCCTGGAGCTAGGAGAACCTAGGTCCAAATCTAGCCTCTGATATTCTCTAGCTGTATTCCTAGGCAAGTCATTTAATCATAACTGACTAGACCTTGCTGCCTCTCTGTCTTAGAATTGATACTAAGACAGAAAGCAAGGGTTAAGAAAGAAGGAAAGAAAAAAATGGAGAAAGAAAGAGAAAGCGAGAGAGAGAAAAAGAGAGAGAGACAGAGACAGAGAGACAGACAGAAACATCATTGTATTATTTTAATTTTACTTAAAAAGTAGAGAGAAAAAAGTGTTTGAAGGGATCCAAAAAGGTCTTATAAAGGAGGTAGGACTCAAACTATGTTCTGAAAAACATTATGCTTTTTATTCATTCTAGATGAGAAAGACAGAGTTTATTATGGAGTAAATATTCTTCCTGGGGCATACAAAGAGCACATTCCTATATTTTCAAGAAAGAAGGAGATGGCATTAGGAAACCATCTGAGATAATTTTTAAGGAAGGAAAAAAAAATATGAGTTCCATGATAATCCAGGAAGTAAATCAAATATGACCAACCAGTGAGCTTCCAAAAATGGACTTCCTCATGACCATTTCTAAGATTCCTTCACCCATGGCACCCTGGAAGGGGTTGTTTAGGCTTGGCTGGATTCAAATGAGGGGTTCTGTAATTTGGTTCAAAGATGATAAAAAAAAACTAATTGAAAACACAATCAGCAGGAATCTGTGTTCAAAGTAGAAAATCCATAGCCTGACATGTGTTATTCCTCGCCTCAATGGGTCTGGATTTGAGCTCGAAGCCCCAAACTCCGTGGTACATCATTATGATGGATGTGTCCCATGCCAGGGGATAATGGGCGATGAAGCACACGTCTGGGCAATTATTTTCCAAAAGCATAGGTATTTCAAAGGAAGATGGAGGGAAATGAGATGAAATTGGGAAAACAGAGCTCCCAGAGCTTAAATCTTTGTCTATCTTGTACAATTTATAGGACAGAACAATTTGGACATTAAAATTATATAATGGCTTAAGTCACAATAGGACATTTCTCCATAATACAATGGGAAAAATAAGCAATGTTTTCCAGGGAGCGAAGAAGCTTCATTGGACAAGTTATATTACAATGAAATATTAATGCAGGCTCATTTGTCATGTGTTAATTAGCAGAATAAGCTGTAGGAAGTCCAGATTACCATGCAAATGTTAATTAGGTCATAATTTATGTTAAGCATTTCTAAGTATAGGAGTGGAGCATCTCATTTAGCAGTGGTTGAACTTTAAAAATAATTTGCATTTCCAACTGCTAGTTTTCAATGTTAATATGACAGTCACTCTATTTTAATAAATAGGAGAAATTGCATTTAAATAATGGTAAATTTCAGAGTTAATTTGGTCAGAGCCAGTAAATTTCCCTGGGAGATGAAAATGTTGCCCTTTATTCACCCCCTCTACCATACAACAGTGCTTCGTAAAGTCCTCTTCCAAAGAAGGCAGGGTTCTAATTCTTTCCTCATTCAAAGGCTAGAACTGAGGCAGCTAATGAAATAATCGACATCCCAAACACTTCCTTCCTCTTGAATAATTCCCCAAATGGTCTTCTGGCTTTCTCGTCTCTCTTCCTTGCCCATCCATCCATTCTTAGATGGATCAATGGCTTCTGAGATCTCTTTCACTACTAGATTGGTGACCTTTTCCTGATTTCTCTTAGCTTTTAGGGTTCTATCCCTCCTAAATTATCTTCTATTAACTGTTCTATATCTATGATAAAACCTCCAGGAGAATGTAAGCTCCTTAAGGGTAGTGAATATATGTGTGTATGCATATTATACATATATACTCACATACCTATATACATACATGTATACATAGCACATATATGGACATATTATACATGTGAACATACACACCTATCAAAGCCCTTTGCATATATACTAGGTATTTAATAAATGCTTATTGAATTAAACATTTCTAGAAGACAGTGGGATTGAATTAACCACATGAACATCTTTCCAGGAAAAATACATCCAATAATTGGTCATTGCTTCCAGTGTGTCTGTAGACATTGCCACAAGCATTCAAAGGCTGCCTCCATCACTTACAGCTACCTGAAATTCATAACTCAACCCTAATAACTGGGACTCTATATCACCCCTCTCAGTGGTAGTTTTTTCTCTACTATACCGCATTGTCTCCTGGTAAATTGTCAAGTGTCATTTTAATGCATTTGCAGGGATCAAATATTTAGTGAATAAAAGAATACACATAGCATAGAGTCAGACTCCAAGTCAGGAAAAACTGGATAACCTCTGAAACATACTGTTTATGGGACCCTTGGCAACTCATTGAACTCCATGCTCTGGGCAACTCTCTATGTCTATAAATTGTAGAGAAGGTAGCAAGAGTTCCCTTTTCCCTTTCCTTCTTTATAGCAGTGGAAGAACAGGCCTGACTCCTATTCCTGTATTCTGTTTCTGTTACGATCAATTGATGAGTCGTGAAATATGATGGTCCCCAAAGAATTGAGAAAGAGCTTCACCCAGAGGGTAATGGGAAGGTGGATGGTGGGTGTGGGCAAACTTCAACACATATAAAGAACAAATTGTGAGGAAGAATTAAAGGAATTGATGTTATCAAAGAAATGTATGAGAAAAAATAAGATAGGCAAATCAAATGGTAAGACTGAGAGGTAATTAATGGACAGACTGTATTTGCTGGTGGTATCCATGTGAAGTCAGGAGAATGTGTGATGCCCCCACATACACACATATATGTTAAATGGACCAATATCTGTATAGGATTAGCAGGTGAGGACAGGTTGCAATTTGCATCATTGAAAAGCCTATCTTCTCAAATCAACAAAGACATACTTAAAAAGGTTTTGGACCCATACAAGTATATTAGAATAAAGTCACTGAATTTCTGTCATCAATCTGGTCTACTCTATCTCTGATAGTGACTGGGATCAATGGCCATTGCTCAGTCAGAAGAAGCCAGGATATGTGATTTAAGAATCCAGAGAATATGGCAGCAGCCAATGGGTGAAGGACCTTTCAGGAAAGAGGTCAACATTAAGGAGGATGAATGGGGAAATGGAGCAGTGAATTGGCAGCCAGATGGTATCATGGTAGCCTTACAGAAGAGAAGATCAGGTAAGACATTGAAACCAGAAGATGATGGTAAAGGGTTACAGCAATCATAGTTGGGCTAAAATTCTAGGTAGAGGTTAAATGAAATCTAAGTCTTAACAGATCATGAGATATTGGGGAATTATTCAATCCACAATCATTTATGAAATAGACTTATTTTTATTTATTTTTTTCCTTTATTTTATTCCAGTGACAGATTTACATATACACATAGGTTTTCCAAGATTACATGATTCTTGTTGTCTCTGTTCCTTCTTGCTTCCTCTCTCCCAGAGCTGACAAGCAACTCCACTGGATTATACATGTATAATCAACTCAAACTTATTTCAGAATTATTCATTTTTTAAAAGAGTAATCTTATAAATCAAAACCCCCAAATATATACCTAAATAAACATGTGGTAATGTAGCTTTATGTAAAAAACAAAAGTCTCTATTCAGAAAAGCTCATTCTTTAATGAAGAAAGGATGCATTATTTTATATCAACATAAGTATATTCAGATTACATGTAGTGCAAATCATGATATATCATTAGAGTCATATTCAGATTACATGCAAAAAAATACAAGACCATTTGAGGAGAAGGAACTATAGAAGATAGAGAATGAGGGAAGCTTAATGAAGAAGATGGTGTTTGATCTGAGTCTTGGAAGAAACAATGATTTAAAGGGAGCAGAGGTGAGTCAGAAGTGAATTCCAAGAGACAACCACTGCACCATCAAAGAAAGGGAAAATGGAAATGAGAAGGCCATCAAAGCAGGAACTTGGGCATAGAGCAATAGCAAAAGGACCTAATTACTTGGACTGAGGTGTCTGTGTGGGGGGGCAGGGAGGACAGGTTAGTTATGATGGATGAGACAAGAGCAGTAGCCAGGGTACATATTATATACTGTATATAGATTTGTGTAGGTTCCTCTATCCCCATGCCCTAGCACCAGCATCCTCTCAAAGCTTGTAGAGATTAAAAGGGGGGGGGGCAGGCCAGTCTTTAGACACTTGAAAAGAAAGAGTTGGCTCATCCTTTCAAACAAGATGGTTTGTGACAGGGGGACTTGACTAATCCACATTTTCATAATACTGAGCCTATCCGCTAAAAGAGCAATCAAAAGCCAGCTAATTGAATTATCCATGAGTCCATTTAAAGAAGAAATATTGCTCAATAAAATTATACAGCCTCTCTCCAACCCTCCCCTCCAACTCTTTTATCTTTTCTCCAAGGCACAGGTACCTGACTTCCATATCAAAGGGTCCACAGGCTCTAAACAGAACTAACCAAGTATATGTTCTCTGCACCCAATTCCCTCAGAGATGCAAGGGGAAGATTTAACTTTAAGTGGAAGTACAGAAAAAATCTTCCTGCAATGTACAATGATTGCACATTCTAGCTTTTCTAGGACAATTTCACATCCAAGGAAAAAGAAAACATTCTTATAACAAGGTTCAGAGATCAAGTATTGGGAGAAACCTCAGAAGCCATGTAGTCTAATCCCAGAATTTTACAGTAGAGGAAACTGAGGGTAAGGAAAAATAAGTGACTTGCTCAATGTCATACAACAAAGCCGTACTTACTCCTAAGGGTAACAAACATTAGATTAATGACCTAAAGACAGGTCCTAGGGCTCTATGATCAATATTATTCTGCCTGTTCTGTATTGTCCTTTCTAATGTCATGTGTCCTGCTTTGGAATTAGGGAGAAAAAATATTCATGGTAGCTCAGAATGGAACATGGAAAATGTTGGAGTTAAATAAATGACTTCTGACCCTTATAAGAACTTCTTTTCTTGAATGTGGAACTGACCTAGAACATCTAGGATGCTTACTCACTGTACTCTGCAGGAAGACTTTGTCTCCAGTTTGGGAAACACCAAGTAGCTGCTCCTTGTATCCAAACATCTTTCCTGACTACCTGTAAAGCTGCCTGAAATTCCAGCACTAGAGATTCTTTTCCTTAGATGAAAATCTCAATCAAGCATCTTCAGATACCCCTCGAAGGCAGCACTCATCAATACATGAAAATTAGTTATTGGGTTGCCTTCTAACAATTCTCCAAGAGAAAATTTTAAAGATAAAGATAGGTGCACAACAAGTAGCAGATTTAATGGAGGACTAAGAAGGTGAAGACTAAGAAATGAATGGTAATGACGACCACAATAAGAAGAAAAATTATAGCCCCAGGTTCTTGTCCTGCTGGCTGTGGCAGTTGTACCAAGGATGCTGCCAGTGAGCCTCCTGGGCACGAGCTCATGTCCTAACATATCCCAAGTTATTCAGTGAAAAAAGGAGTTACTTTATTCACTTGTACAATTGTCTCCAGAGCATTGAATACAAAGGGCAATATCAGGAGAGTGACTTCATCCAAGAACTATTTCTATTAGAACCCCATTGAAATAAAGATGTGAATAAAATATTATCAAGAACGACAGCAAGAGCAACAGGTTATACTTCAATTGTTCTTGATGGTTTACAAAGCCTTCCTCATCATCAGAATGTGAAGCAATGGAAGATTTCTTCTGCTCATTTTACAGATGAGGAATCTGAGATTTAGCTAAGTTAAGAGACGATATACAGGGTGACCCAGCTGGGAAATTGCCTGCTCTTTCCTCTGCTTCTTAACAGCCCACTCTGGGATAAAAGATCATTAGAATTAACATTAAATGGGAAAGATCTTCCAATTGCAGAAATAAGCTATTCTGAGAGATGATATCTCCAAAGTAACCAGGACATCCATCTAGTGATTGCTCACAGTGAGATTCTGACACTCCTCCTCTCAACAATCCAGGCAGGAACTGTTGTAATTGTAAAGGAGGCAGATTGTTAAGGTTAAAAAAAGTTAATGACAAGTCAAAGGGTCTGCATTCAAATCCTGCCTCTCTTACTTCCTACCTATGTGAGTGGATGTATCCCTCAACTTCTCTGTGTCTGTTTTCTAATTTAAAAATAAAGGAGTTAGAATCCTGGGCCTATAAAATGTCACCTGACACTAAATCTCTGCCCCTGTAAATACTCCATCCTTAGACAAGAAAAGGTTCAAACTGTACTATGGAAATCTCCTTCATTCATGGGCTTTGCCAAGTCTGAACCCTGATGTCTGTGAATTTTAAAACTATTCCACCCTGATCAGACCATACTTTAGAAGATCTGATTTAGCTATTTCTTGATCAATAATAATAGAGATACTTGGACTAATAGAATCAGGTCTTGGGAACTCTATATTTCTCTACCCTCCTTAGTTTAACAAGATTAGGAAGGTCTGCACCAAACTCAAAGATTAAGTATCTGAGAAAAATGGCCTTCCACAGACATGTGCAGAAAAAGTAGACAGATGCCTGGGCTGTCCTAAGTCAAGCTAAGCTATGATTGGTACAGATGAGATGCAGGAAAGTGACCTAAACCATCTATATAAGACACATCACTGGCTCTCTTCGCCCTTTTCCCTGGAGAGGCGACTCTGGCTGGCAGCATGCTAGGTGTTCCGAAATCTTGGAGTGGTGGCAGTTATTTGTCTGGATTTGGCAGTGAGTTTGCCCTTGAGCTGATTCAGGTTCAGGCATCTTGGCTGAGCCCTTTGGAGTTCAGGCAGATTCTTTTCCTCCTTACTCTTCAAAAAACCTTATGTTCTAGATCTCCTAATCTTCCTGCCTGGTACTAACCAGGGGAGAGAAAAATCCTCTTCATTTTTCTTCTTCTTTCTCCTTAATCTCCTCCACTATATCAATTAAATCACCATAACATTTCCAGCTGACTTGGATATTTTATTATTTGGGATTTTCCCTGGTGACCAATTAAATTTTGATTTTAAATCACAATGCTGGAATAATCTTTACACGTCACACAAAGCTGGGGCATATCTAGTCCATATCACACACAGTGGAAACAGATTTAGCCTGCCCATACTGTGGGGAAATGGAGAAGCCACTGAATCTACATGCAAGTAATCCTTTTGCCTGTTCAGCCATTTTGCTCGTAAAAGCTCTTCCAGACAGGGAAAGAGTTATGTCTTCGGTGAGGTATTTTAGCTAATTATTCCCCATCATTAAATAAGTCAGACAACTGTAACCCTGAAGAGGCCATATTTCCTTTCTTCTTCTGTCTCATTACATGCAATATAGAGAGGGCCTTCCTAGGGCAGGAATTCTGAATTTTTTGTTTTTTGTTTTTTGAACCCCTTCTCAAAAGAATCACTTGAAATTTGTGTGCTTTTCTGTATTTATATGTATCTATATGTTTATTTATGTACATATATGTAGACATATCTGTGCTCATATGTATGTATATGTAAATAAAAAGAAAACCAATTATATAGAAATAAAGAAATAACTTTTTCCCATTTAAGTGCATAAACCTCCTCCTTTCCAAAATCTACCAACAGATTCTGCCTCTCCCCGCAAGAATCCATAAAGCCTAAGCCCTGCCCCAGACTAAATAATGGGACAAGCAAAGTCAACCTTTAGTGGTCTCTTTCCCTTTTTGTTGTCTATTTCCATTCAGTGTTTTTGATTTCTTTTTCCATTTGGACTCTCTCAGATATTGGCTGCCTCAACTTTACCTGTTGTCTCCAGGCACCTTCTTTCCTTCCTGACCTTCCATGATTCCCCATCAAAGCTTAGCAATCTTTTTTTTTCCTTTTCTTTGGAGTATCCCTTTCTACTTTTAAAGATGACGAACTAGATGCTTCATCAAATAATTCATGGTTGGGTAGTAATGACTGGTTGTGAATTAGTATGTTATTACCTTTTACAAAGGTAATATAGCATAGTGGGATGAGTGATGGAGTTGTAGTCAGAGGATATGATTTTGAATTGTGTCTCAAACAGTTACTAGCTATATAAATTTGGGGAAGTCATTTGACCTCTCTTTGCCTCAGTTGCCCCATCTATAAGATATAGATAATAATAGCAACCTCCTAAGAGAGTGGTTGTTATGATAATTACACATTTATTCATTTGGATAATATGAGATGCCCTTTGCAAACTTTAGAACATTTTAAAATTGTTAACTCTTACTTCAGAGGTTTTAGTATGGGATTTGTAAAGATACAACACTTTTATGCAAGAGAATAAATGGGCAAGAGTGGAAAATTGAGGGAAATATTTAAACTTATGGCTAGGATACTGTAAAAAAGCCTTATCTTCTGTCTTAGAATCAATATTATATATTGGTTCTAAGGTTGAAGAGTGGTAAGGGTTAGGCAATGGGGGTTAAGTGACTTGCCCAGGGTTGCATAGTTGGAAGTGCCTGAGGTCAGATTTTGATGCAGGGTATCCCATTTCCAAGCATTGTTCTCTATCCACTGAACCACCTAACTTTCCTCGAGCCAGTTGCTTTTGAACATTTATAATGTGGAGCTTGGGGGAGAATTTTCATACATTTGACTTTCCTTTAATCTTATTTCTAAGAAAGGCCTGCCTAACCACACAATGAGAAATGGATGACTCAAACAAGGTCACATTGAGTCCCAAGGTACATTTGTCCTGTGTGGGCACAGACTAAGTCATTCCCATCACAGTTTTCCTTGGAAAATGAAAATAATGACATAGAAAAGAAATTCAGTGTTTTGTATTCTTTGATGATCCTTTCACATTTCCATTGGGGCCACCATGATTTCTTTTAGTCTCCAGTTCAAGAGTATACATTTCCATGACTTCTTGCATTCATCCATTAATTAGTGCCAAAAATGTCTTATATAGTTGAAATACTAGAGGCAAAAAGAGTGGTTTTGATATTGCAGATAGAGCACTGGACTTAGAGTCAAGAAAACAATGGTTCAAACCCCACCTTAGAGACAGTGACTGTGGGACTGGGTCAAGTCACACAATCTCATAATGCTTCATTTTCTTTATTTGCAAAATTGGGAAGTTGTACTTAATGACCTCTAGTGTCCCATTCAACTCTCTTTATATATATATATATTTTATATATATATATATATATATATATATCCCATGATTTTCTTTGAAATTCATAAGATCATAGACATAGAACCAATTCTAGAATCTCAGAGACTAATTTGTATGAACATTTAATTTTTTAGATAAAGAAACAAAAAATGAGAGATTTCAAATATCTCACCGAGGTCACCCAGATAGTAAAATCTTATTAACATCCAGATAAATGATATAAATAACATTTCTGTCTTCTTTCAATCATAAAAAATGATTGGAGTGAATGCATCATTTAGTGTGGGTGTGTTAGTGTGTATATTAGGCACACTATTTTTCATCTACTGAAAGCAATGGTTCCCATGACAATTACTTGACTTCTTTTGAACATTCTCTTTCCTATAGCTATAGATCTTTCCACTGCTGATATTCACTTGCAGTATAGCTCTGAATGAGTCATTTGTCTTCCCAAGGAATCAGCTTCATCATCTTAAAAAGAAAGGGTTAGTCTAGAAGGCCTATGAGGTCCCTTCCATTTCTAGAGTTCATTAGAGTGTTCTTCAGTGATCTCTCCAGGTGATTAAAAGTTTGATGCCAGTCATTCATTCCTTAGTATAAAGGAATCTGATTTCTTAATACCTAGCTGTGATTCTTCTGAGAATGGGATGATTTAGGATAGGGGGAATAAGAAAAGAAGGAGATGAAGAAATAATTCTGAGGCATGAAAACCAAAGGGGAAGCCGTGGCCTGGGAGGAGTGTCATGTGGGTAGTGAAAATGCAGAAGTATCAGTGAGTATATATGAATGGTATACAGAATGTAAAAGAGGAACAAGAGAAGTAGGATAGAAGGTAAAGAGGGGGAGTTGGAAATTTTGGGAAAATGGGGAAAAGATACTAATCTTGAGAGTCAGGAAAAATGAAGTTGAATCCCAGAATTATCATGATTATATAACCTGGAAAGTTGAATTGTTTTGGTTGTAGTGTTTATAAGAGAATAAAGGATAGAAAAAATATGAGAGTACATGGGAAAGAATGATAATAAATTAAAGACCACCTTTTTTTGGTCTTTCCACAGTGTCAAAACAATGACTCATCACTTTAATTCTGATATTTTATTAATAGGATTATATGGCTGCAAAAAATCTAACTCAAGAGTATCTGATGACCTCAAAGTGTGAATCACACAACTTTAAGGGGGCATGGTGGATGTGAATGGTCTACACCATCCAATCAATATGGACTGCAAAGAAAAATGGAAGTAATGATAGCATTAGGGGAAAATGTCTGGCAGGGAAAAAAAATAGGTTGGTCACGTGGGAAGGACTAGGAATAATAGATGGTCAGCTACCTCCTTACATAAGGAAAGAGAAGATTGGAAGAACTCTTGTTATAAACTTAGGTGATTAAATGAACAGGAGTTCCACAAGATGAACAAGTATAAATGTGTTGCCATCTTTATAATTGGTAGAACTATCCAAATTAATGAGCTCAAAGACCTATTTGATAAGTTAAGTCTTGACATCTAGTAAACACTTAATGAATATTTACTGAATTGAATGGAAAATAAATCTGGGAATAAGCCACATAAAAATACCATGTAATCCTTTTTTGATGTGATATTTATGTTCAATGATTTGATTTCAGAATTTCTAATTTTCTAAGTAATATATCAGTAAAAAGTCTAGTGAAAGCATTGTTTGGAATCATATAAATAGATTTGAGTCGAAGCATGTACCATTTACCATCTTAGGAAAACAAAACTACAACCTGAACTTAGTATTCCTTACCTTATATATTTTCAAAATAAACTAGTTTGAGAAAGATATTATTTCTTTTGCTTTAGCATGTCTTATGTAGAGTATCTGTCATTGCAGTTGTTACTGAAGAATGGGGCTAACCAAGACAATCAGAGGTAAATTTTTAATAAATAGAAAGAAAGATAGAGCGCTACTATAAACCTGTCATATTGCAAAAGAAGACACTCTGTGTGTGGCTAAGTAAATGTCTAAAAATGGAGGATTCTCTGGAAATAATAGGAAAGCTCAGGAGTTTAGGCCAGCATTTCATGAGTTAGATGGAAGAAATGTAGGAAGATCTGTGTTAGTAAAGAAAAGAAAAATGAATTTAATGGTTCCTTTTTGAAGAACAGAGATTTTCAATGGTTGGGTTTCAAGTTTTGAGGAATGTGATATCAATTAACCCTCCTACTCCATAGTGTAGCTTTTAGCAATGGAATATCAGAGCTCTTTTATGAATTACAATTGCTTGGGGAAGCATGGCATGGTGGGAAAAACACTTTATTTGGAACTGAAAAACTTGACCTTACACTGACTGTTACTCAGTACCTATGAAAACCTTTGGAAAAATCCCTTAACTTCTTTGGACCTCAGTTTTCTTACCTGTAAATGGGTCTGCAAACCCTCAAAGGCCCTTCATAGCATTGGTGCTATGTTCTATTCAGTGAATCTAAGCAAAGTAAATCTCTGTTCTCAATTATTAAAGGAGAAAAAGTAGGGGAGGGTTTCTCTAAATGCAAAAGAAGGATAAATATTAAAGCTGATAGTGAGAAGAAGAGAAAACCATATTTATGACAGTAAATAAATAATGAAATGAGTAAACCAGATAAAATATACATATAGGCAAGATGGACAGGATTCATCCGAAAACACATACTAAAATATGAACAGAGAGAAATATACCTCCTGGATGGAGGATGAGTAAGAGATACTCACTGACGGGTAGAATATTTCTTCCCCAGTATTCCCCCACCCCCAACACTGTGTACAAAGACTTGGAATTTATTTCCCTTCAACATCCCAGGCTTTTGAGAAAGAAAATTTCAGTACTTTCAGCATATGCTTATGAGGACTTTGTCATGTAACATGCTTCATATCACTGCAACCATATGTCTCTGATTTTCTAGGTCAGCCTTAGTTTCAAGGAAAAGAAAGACATTTTTAATGAGGCTTCGTGAAAGGCAAATCTCCTGATAGACAACATGGTCCAATTTCTGTTTCAGAAAACACAATTAACATATGTCGAAAAGTGTGTCTCCCCAGCACCTCACACAGTGTCTGGCCTGTAGAATAGACATTAGAATATTTGTTGATGGATTACGATGGAAAGCATCATGAACTTGGAGTTAGAAGATCACAGTCTGCAAACAGCTATGCACAAATGGGATAGATTCAAGGTAGATTGGAGATGATCTCAGAGGGAAGGCTATAAGATCAAGGAGGGTTGGAAAAGGCTTCTGGCAGGTGGGACTTCTGCTGAGATGGGAAGAAAGCCAGCCAAGGAAAATATCTGGAGTTTGGAGATGGAGTGTTTGGAAGGAGATGGACGTAGGGCTCAAATAGGGAGGACAGAATTATAGGGGAGAGAAATAAGGCTATCAATAAGTGATATAGCTTCTATGTGGGCTGAGTTTCCTCATCTGCAAAAGGGACATATAACTTATCCACTTCACAGGTTTTTGGGAAAGAAAACATTTTAGGAACATAGTAATGTGAACTATTGTTACTATTTTTAAAAGTTAGGATGAATCAGGTCTAAAGAGATGATGGAACCACTGATCTCCAGCCAGAAGTGAACTGAGAGCTAATTTAGTCCAAGTACTCCATTTTATAGATGAGAAAACTGAGGTCCAGAGAGAAGTAACTGACTCAAGATCTTATCTGCATGGAAACTGATAGTAAGGAAAGTATCTTGCATAGGGGGTTGTATTTTATGGAGAACTAAAAGATTCTAGGACCTTTCCCCTCTCACAAATGACATCCTATTGAGATTAAGTCTAACAAGCCTTAGTTAAAAACAAATTATATGATACTCATAGGGACATAAAAACATTTTTAAATGAAGGATATATATTTTTTAAAAAATAGAAAGTCCCTGCCCTAAAGATGCTTAAAATACAATAAAGGGGAGAGACAGTTCATACACTTAGTATTTTATTGTTTAGACAGAGATACAGTCTGGCCATATTTTTGTACCTTAATAGTTTGGGATCACTCATATTCTCCTGATTCTAAGGATAGCTTTCTATTCAAACTCTATCCAGTTTCTTCTTACACAGACACCTTGTGAGTTAAAAAAAAATAGACAATAGGTGCCAAAACTCAAGGAGGGATACAGAGATTTATTTGTTAGTTGTTGTTTTTTTTTCAGGGAGATATTTAGCTCTGGGTATGTTAAATGTAACATATAGTTGGAACATCCAGGTAGCGATCATAGATTTGAGTCAGATAGTATTTTAAAAGTCAACTTATCCAAAGCTTTGACCTAACAGATGAGGAAACAAGCTCAGAAAAATCAAATCGCTAGCCCAAGATTACACCTTGTAGTAAGTAGCAGAGTCAGGATTTTACTCTGTTTCTGTAGGTACAAATCCAGTGTTCCTGTCTATGGTACCTTTTTTAATCTCTCTAGAATCTGGTTAGATATGTAAGTCTAGAACTCAGAGAGCCCAGGTCTCTTTGAAATCTGATTATCTTTCGTCCAAGAAAAAAATTCAATATCATTGCAAGTCAATATAGAAAAGCGATTTGGAAAAGATTTGGCAAAAGAGGGAAAGTCCAGGTTGGGACTCCAGTGAAGGAATCTGAACTCCCCAGAAACACTGGAAAATATTAGGAACAAGCAAGAATCAGAAAGAAGGAAAGAGTTTTCAGTTAGAGAAGTGTACCCTGGAATTGACATTTTACCAGCAATCAACAAATATTAAACACCTACTATGGACCAGTTGCCATGCTAGGTGCTAGAGATACAAATACATAAATGAAATTTATTTTTCATTTTCTTTTGAGAAACTTACATTCTATAGGGGAAGGTGATATTAATATATAAGCACATACAAATAATTGAGGTCAATAGGGTGGAAGATTCAAGAAAGCCTTTATGTGAGAGGGAGCATTTGAATTGATGTTTGTAAAGAAGGAGGCAAAGATAGTTAGCTACTATAAAGGCATGGTGGTAGGGGATGGTCCATCATGGGTGAAGGGTAGCAAGGAGGTTGGTTTTAGTTGAACTAAAGAATGAATAAATAGGAAAACTATAGAATAAGGATAGAAAGGTAAATTAGAGCCAGTAATTAAATAGGAATTAAAATTAAATTGTAAATTAAATTTAATTAGAAATTAGTAATGTAATTGGAAATTAAAATTAAATCAGAAATTAAATTAGAAACCAAAGGAGCTAAAAGGTCAAACAATATCGATTTGATCAAATTGGAATCTCAACAGGGAAATGTGGTCAGACCTGATCTTTAGGAATACCACTTTGGAAGATCTTTGGAGGAAAAATGGAAATGGAAAGAACTGAAAGGAGGGAGATAATTTAGGAGGTTCTTGCAGTAATACAGATGAAAGGGAGTCTAGGCTTGAACTGGGATGTGAATGAAGAGAACAGGTTGGAGGGAAAAGATGCCATATAAGGGCTGTGTGAATGCAGGACACAAATATGGAAAGAATCTGCAATTTTGGAAACAGCTCCATCTGTAAGGTGACTGAATAAGTCCTATAGAGTTAGTTGCTGGAGTTACAAAAGGCTAATGGTTTTCCTGTGGCCACATAGGTAGTATGAGAGGTAAGATCTGGACCCAGGTAATCTTCAATGCAGATGTGATAGTCCACTACTATAGCACTATGTCTGCTTCCCTGAATGGCTTGAAAACCCTGGGCAACAATTTATTTGTCAAATTTCCACAAGCTTACAATATTGAAGAAAAAGAATGTAGTTACAGGCATCTGTAGAATATTAAGAGTTATTTAAAACCACTTCCATATGGTTAACTTCAGGACTGACAGCATGCTGAGCTTGGATGCTCTATTTCCCAAAGCACATTGTCATAATATTGGGAGTTTTCACAGGTAGAAATTAGAGGCCATTTTTACCTGCAGTAGCTCAATGCCTTGGTAATTTATGGAGAGAGACTGCCTTAAATCATAACAAAAGTGACAGCTCTCAGACACTTCTCGTCAAGATCTCCGATTGTCACCGATTAATAAAAAGAGATGGGAAAAGAAGATGAGCAGCATTTCTATTGTTTTGTAAAAAAAGATTTCTCAACATTTTAAATCATTTTTGATAAAATATAAATACTACAATATTGTTGGCTCTGAACACAATGACAATTTTTTAGATTAAGTGATAGCATAATTCATAAAAAGTAATGTTTTATCTTCCCCCAGCTACTTAACTTGAAAAAAATTCCAACCAGGTTTTCTGTGCTCACAAGAAAATTATATAGATTAAAAATGGACCCCAAATGTAGAATTTTCCAAAGTACACAGGTATAAACACCAGGTAGCATTAGACACAAAGCACAGGTAATGATCTTTATGAATGTAGCATCAATGGCTTTTTGGTCAGACCTGGGATTGTATTAATAATGGGAATGCCCAGTAAGGAAACTTCTTTTACCAACACAGAACTTTGTGCATTTTGTGACTGATAGCTCTAGTGGGCTGCTCATGGCACTGACTAGGGAGCTTTCACAAATCACCCAGACAGTATGGGTCATAGGTGGGATTTGAACTCAACTCTTTCTGACTACAAGACCAGTTTCATTCATTACTCCACCCTGATTTTTATTGATTAATTACCTCCAACTGGCCTTAACTTGATTCCCATTGTTAATAGTAATAGAATCAATATTTTTCAGTTTAATTACTCCCCTCTTTCCTGAGAAGTGTAGGAGAAAAGAAGTGTCTCCCTCTGTAACCTTGGAAAATCAAACTGTTTGCATGCAGTTCTTATTCCTTGCCACCCTATTTCCCCCTTGAATTTCAAGTAAATAATCAAGATTATCATTTCTCCAATTTTTATAATAGATTTGAAACCTGTGCCTGGATTATATTTCCTAGCAGTAGAAACCACATGTATACACATATACCAATCATATTTCTCTGCCCTTTCTGACCTGGTAAAAGAAACAGATAAATGAAGATCTCCTTTCATTTTGGGACTTAAAAAATGTTTGATTGATAGATCAGGATTCTAATCCCTCTTCCACAAAATACAATCCTGTAATAATAATAAGGGGTACCAAGTCCTTTGGTTCATCACAGAAACAAACTGTGGGGAGGCAGGAGATATTAATCAAGGGGTAAGAAGACTTTGGATTTCCCCTGTACCTTAGAGTGTGCCTTTAGCCTGTGTGTTGACCCTCCAGATTTCTATTCTTTCAACCTTACACTCTTTGCAGGAAAGAAATTTATAGTACATTCAATGCATGCTTACAGCAATAACAGCCTCTTCAGAAAGAAGACATAAGAATAGTCCAAATTTATGAGTGATACATATATATTTTTATGTAAAATCTGATAAAATTATGTAATAGTATTAATAGTAATAAAATAAATAATAGTAATAAAATAAAAATAGTAATAAACCAGTAACAAAAATTAATTTTAATAATAGTAAAAATGATAATAATACCTCATATGTCAGGTATATAGTAAGGGCTTAATAAATCTTTTCTGATTAAGCAACTGATTAAGGTTTATAAAGCCATAACTGCCCTGAGATGGGTAACTCAATCAAAATGAAGGTGAGGTGAATGTAGCTTTTCCCCAGGTGGTGAAATTTAGAGTACTCCCTCAGCAGATAGAAACTGAGATCAACACCTAGTTAGCAAGAATAATTAATTAAAACATGAAGCTACCAGATGTTGTTGTTTCCCCAAGAAATGGCACAAAAGGTGGCTCTTTATTCAGCCTGAACTGTCTCTCATAGTTATCTTTGCCAACCACTGAGAGAAGCACCCTTAGTAACAGTTTCAAAGCACCCTAGGGTGTCCACCCCCCAGAGGTTAGTGTAATAGTATCTTTATATATACAAGTTTCAAGTCTCTGAGGTAGCTCTCTTCTTTCCTCTGGTCTTTGACTCATTTTGTCTCTGAAAAAATTATTTAAGGGCGCCATTTATGTCACCTGTCCAAGCATCAGAATAGATAGCCATGGCTCTGGTTGGTATACGATAATAGTTGACATTGTTATAGTTCTTTAAGTTTTAAGAAAAAACTATACAAGGAATTTGGATACTTTAAAGCATTTTATAAACATAATCTGGCATTACCACCAATATAGGGATAAGTATTACCCCTGTTATTTTACTCAAATAAGGAAGGAAGGTGAGGAAACTTCCCCTATGCATGGAAATAGACAACTCTGAAACTTATAGTCTTAGAGTTTCCTGGACAATTAGAGATTAAGGGACTTGTCCAAAATCATTCAAACCAAGACTAATTGAAAGCCAATGTGTGAAATTAGTGTCATATTAGGGAGGCAGTGTATCTCAGCGGAAAAAAAAAATTCTGATTCTAGAGTCAGAGGACCTGGATTCAAATCTAGCTCTGTGACCATGAGCAAGTCATTGAGACTTGCTAAGTTACAATTTCCTCAACTCTAAATGAAGGGATGAATTAGATGGTCTCTTATCTGGACCTTAAAACCTAATATCTATTATCCTATTCATTGAATCAGACATTTAATATTATTATTCTCCATTAATTCTCTGTTTTAGTCAGATTGGTCAGCTAGTTGGTTCCCATACATGATATTCTATGTTTGTTAAAAAAAAAAACCCTTACCTTCCATCTAGGAATCAATTATAAGTATTTAGTGATAAGGCTAGGCAATTGGAGCTAAGTGGCTTGCCCAGGATCACACAGGTAGGAACTATCTCAGGTCAAATTTGAACTCATGACCTCCCTTCTCCAGATCTGGCTTTCTATTCACTGAACCACCTAGCTGACTTCACAATATTCCATATTTCATATCCATTTATTGAATTGGTCTTCTGTCAGGTCTAGAATTCACTACATATTTGAATTCCTAGCTTCCTTCTTAGAAGATCTCAGATGACACACCCTACATCATACCTTTCTTTATTCTCCCCAGTTACTAACACTCTCTTCTTCCAACAATTATTTTGTCTTACTCTGAAAATAGATGACATTTTTGTGTCCATGTGTAATGTAAGCTCCTTGAGGGCAGGAATTGTTTCATTTTTCTATTTTTATCTGCAGTGTCTTGCCTATAGCTGGCTCATGAAAATGTTTTCTAAAGTGAAACAATGGCCAAACAGTGAAGCATCCAATTAGACAGATAACCAAGTTGATGGAATTCTTCAGGTAATAGTTGTTCCAATGCCCTACATGGCCATAAGAATTGGTTGTCACACTACTGCCATCACTATCCCACCGCTAACTGCCAATCTATTTTTAAATGACACCAGAGGTTGGAATGAGGGCAGAAGGAAGTGGTTTCTGACCTCTCTCTTGTAATTTCCCAGTAGTAGTAACATGAAACAAACATCCCGGGTTGTTTCGAATACTGAAAACCACAGTCAACTAGAGATCTCAAGCCAATCTGCGGTTACGGAAAGCCAGCATCTTTCCTGGGAATATGGCTTACATAAACAAAGGCGATAAGAGAGAAAGGAGGAATTACCGAGGGTTTAAAGTTAGCTGTAAACCTCTTAGAGGAAAGTCGCTGTTGGCACTGCAGATGGGACATGTTCATTAAGATGTGTTACTGGACTTGTGCCCAAAATATGCATAATTCTTTTAGAGAGATATTCTACTAACAAGCCATTTTGCAATATTTATATCCTGTGACCTGGTATAGTGACTAGAGTACTGAACTTAGAATTAGGGAGACAGAGTTCAAATAATAGGATTTAAATCATAAAGAAGAGTTCTTAAAGACCATAGAATATGATCTCATTCAACAGATGCAAAAAACAAGTCCCAGAAAGGTCAAGAGTGTTGAACAGGGTCACTCAACTAGGGTTTAATGAAACCTTTGAATTCAGGTTTTCCTCTTATCTACTATATTACCTCCAATTAGCAAATACAAACTGTTTAGCAATAGGCAAGTCATTTCATCTCTTTGAGTTTTAATCCTTTCACAAGAATAATAAAATTAGGCATTTCTACCTTAAAAGGTTGTTGTGAGGTTGAAATTGAAAAAAAAATATTTAAAAATGTCTGTAAACCTTCAAGTGTTAGTAACATGTTGATTTGGTTGTTATGTTCTAGTCTTATATTATGGCCATCTTTGTGAGGAAATGCTTTTATTCTTTTTAATAAAATTTTAGATATATTACAACAATATAATTATTAATATAACATGCTAAATGTTATATTATATAGAGAGAATTTCTATTATGTATAAAGAATTTATTCTCTCATCAATGTTGGCATCCTTTCTTCCTTTTTTTTTTGGTTGGCATCCTTTCTAATTATACTGATAACAACTTATCCATGCCTATCCAACCTAGGCACATCTATTTAAACAGATCTCCTAAGTAAAACTTTCTTTTAGCTTCTAGTTGGTGGTGAGTTTTCTCTCTCTTTGGATAACTTTGAAATACCAGAGGAACATGCAAATAGTTAATCAGTAATACTGCTCTCTTGACATATAACCTACAAATTTTTTTTGTTTTTTTTACATGTCAATACAATTTTTAATAATCATTTTTTGACGTTATACAATCCATGTTCTCTCCCTCTCTTCTACTCCTTCCCCCTCCCCAAGATAGCGGGTAATATGTTATAGGTTGCACATGAGTAATTATACAATACATATTTTAATGTTTATGCTGTGAAAGAAGGTGCATATTGGCTATACTAGAGAAAATTCATGGAGGAAATAAATTGAAAAATGGTATGTCTCAGTCTCCATTCAGATTTCATTAGTTCTTTCTATGGTTGTGGATAGCTTTTTTCATCATGAGTCCCTCAGCACTGTCCTAGACCCTTGCCTTGTTGATATCAGTTAAGTCATTCAAAGTTGATCATTATACTTCATTATAATTATTGTGTATAATGTTTTCTTGGTTCAGCTTACTTCACGTTGTATAATTTCATATAAGTCTTTTCAGGTCTTTTACTGGTGATGATCCCATTTGTTTTTATACATTTCATTGATGCTTCTGACCCCAGTTCTTCAGATCTTTTCATTCATTATTTACATATCTTGCTCCCTCTTGTACCTTCCCATTGCCTTATGAATGCCCCAAATGAATGAATAAATAAGTGGATGAATGAGTTACTGATAAGCCTGATTCTCCTCCCTCTTAGAAGGCATGAAAATAAAGAAGCTCAGTAGTTTTTTTATAATTATTGAATGTTAAAACTTTAAGAGATCTTAGAATTGATTTAAGGTCAAAACAGTGTGGCAATTTTCAGTCAGAGGACCATGATTCAAAACTTGTCTTTGAGGATTAATATTTATATAATTTGGGCAAGTTTCTTAACATCCCCATAGCCTAATTCCTTTATGTGTATAATCAGAGGATTGGATTGGATGGTGTTGGAGACTCTTTTCAACTCTAACTCTGTGATTCTCATTTCTTTGCTAAGAAAAGAGATTTATTTTTTTTCAAGGTCACATTAACTTTTGATCCAAGACCAGAAACCAGCTGTTTTGACTATAATCCATTTTTCTTAACCTTGCACCATGCTGAATCCCCCTAAAATTACTGTAGCATCTGGTTTGAATTTCAGACCATTAAAAAAAACAAACTCTGATCCTTAAATATATAGTTGCTAAGGTACCTTAGCAACAATTTAGGCCAATATCCTTATTTTATAGCTATGGGATCATTAATTAAATAATAACCAATAATTTATATGTTTTATAGTATTTGTAAAACATTTTGAAAAAAGTATTTTCTATTTTATTTTCATAGTGACCCTAGGAGGCTATCAATATCTTCATTTTATAGATATAGTTACTAAGGCAGAGGTCAGTTGATTTACCCAGAGTTACATACCTAATAAGTGTCCGGTACAGCATTTGAACTCAGGTCTTCCTGATTCTAGATCCAGAAATCTTAACTATAGTGCCATATTAGTTGACCTAGAGTTACAATGGGCCCTCAGAGACTATCTGATCTGGTCCTCTTGTTTTCACATATAATAGAATTAGAGACAGAAAAGATTTTAATAGCCCTATCATCCAACCCCTTCATTTTATGGAAGAAGAAACTAAGGCCCAAGGAGAATAAATAATTTCCTCAAGGTCACACAGTATTTCTCACTCACTCTTTCTCTCTCTCTCTCTCCCCTCTTTCCCTTCTCCTTCCCTTCCTATCTATCTATCTATCTATCTATCTATCTATCTATCTATCTATCTGTCTGTCTATTTATCTGAAGCACAGTTGAATTTTTCCAGATCATATGTCAACACATTTTTAATAATTTTTTCTGATATTTTGAGATCCATGTTCTCTCCCTTTCTCCTATCTCTCTTCCCTCCTCAAGATGACAGGTAATATAATATGGATTATACACATGTTATCATATAATATATATTTCCATGCTCATCATGTTGTGAAAAGAATACAAATATCATTTACACTAGAGAAAAATTCATATTGGAAATAAAGTGAAGAACAGTATAATTCAGTCTGCATTCAGATTCCATCATTTCCTTTAATGGCAGAGGATTGTCTTTTTCATCATGAGTTTCTTAGAATTGTCCTAGATCCTTGTATTTTGAAGCAGGATTTGAACAAAATTTTCTCTAATTCTAGAACCAATTCTCCTCCCATTGTCTCATTCAAAGCCATGGCTACAGGCAACTGAACATTCACCTATGTCTATGTCAATAACTTGTATGGAGACTCCCTGCTCATGGTCCATCGATGATAATAACCTTAGAAAGCAGTCTTGGGCTCAGGAAGGTTCAGGACTGACCAGGATCTAGGAATATCTAGGAATAGAGTCAGAATTTGAACTGAAGTCTTCCTGACTCTCATTCATCCTTTATGTCTTACTGCCTCTCATGTCTACCTCCAATCCTACCTTAATGTTACAATTCTAAGGAAAGGGCTCTTAGGGAAAAATCAACAGCTTACCTTCATTGTCAGAAATGACCCTCCAAATCTGGTGGCCCAAAATGAGCAATTCTAACATACACGACTGTGGAAGGAGTAATCTCGTGTATTTCTTTAAGGCCCTACATGCAAGTCCCTCAGGAATGGTTTATGACCAAGTGGTGGTAAATCTGTTTGCGACAGGTTTCGGAATGGCTCTGGAATTGCTCAACAATAGGACATCTGGAAGAGAAAGCGAGCTGAAACCTTGCAACCAGGCCCTCCCTCATCCCAAATTCAGAGAAAATGTCAAAGCTCCAGGCTCACTTTCAGATGCCGAATAGAAAGAACTCATAGAAAATTCTATGAATAATGAACTCAGGGCTTTTTTATTTTTCATGCAGGGATGCAGCTGTTTCTTCGGAAGCCACAGCAAAATCAACCTGTTAAGATGAAATCTGCCAAGTACTCCACCTCATTTCAAGGAGGATAAAGCTTTTGTTTTAAAAGATACTAAATGCTCTTCTGCTGAAGTCTGGATTATCTCTTAATTGTGCAGACTTTATTGAAGGACTGTGTTCTTATGGAGAATCCATTGTTTGGCATTAGAATAAACATATATGAAGTTAGACAACTGTAATAACAATCTAGATCACTGAAGCTGTGTTCTCATTGATTTGAGCAGGTTCTCCATTGGTATGGATTGCCCCCCATCCACATTTTCTCATTTTATGTTACTGTATTCTTGTTCTAGTTCTCCCAGATGTCCTTTGTTCATGGAGGAGCCACTAGACATATTGGGCGCCTCTCTCTGGGTCTTTTTAAAAATAACATTTTGTGGGTACTGTTTGCCTAAATTTTGTCCTTATAACTGGTGACTTCCTTGGTGAAATCCTCCACAGTCCTACTGTAATGGCCTCCTAATGCATCGAAGGTGATTCTGGGTTGCTGAAGGCTGTGCCAGGATATAGTGGAAGCTATGAAAGTCCATACACAGTTGGAATACTCCAATTATAGCCTGAATTTCTTCTCTGGGGATCAATGTAGCTAAATGCAGAAGGGCTCATCACTAGCGGCCTGCCCACTAGATGATTTTAGGATAAAAATCCATAAAACAAAAAGAAAAATTCCTGAAGGCTCATTTTTTTTCTTTCTTACTGACAGTAGTAGATCAGTACAAAGGGGGATGGGGCAAAGAATGCTAAAAATTATCACCTCTTTCAGCAAGACATCAATTTGTAAATAATTTATTGGGACCCAAGAAATGATGCATATGCTTTTAGGGTATTTTTTATACCCTTTCTCTGACAGCAATTGAATCTTTCTCAGACTCTCCAGCTATGGATATCTTCCCTTTTAAGGTGACTTTCAATTTACTAGGATTCTGGATGGTACAGTGGATACAACAGTGGGTTTGGATTCAAGAAGACTTGAGTTCAGATTTGGCCTTAGACACTTATTAGTTGTGTGACCTGTGGAAATCACCTGGTCTCTATCTCAGTTTTCTCATCTATAAAGTGGTATATATCAAATGACATCCACTTCCCAGAGTTACTATGAGATTCAAATACATATACGCACATATATGTAACATATACAAATATATATAAACATTGATTCATGTAGCATTTTATATATATATATTGTATATTTATATGGATTGAAATAGCATTTGCATAGGTAGATTATTTATGTATATAAATATGTAATATATATGATTTTGCAAAACTTAAACCTTGAAGTACTATGTAAATACCAGCTATTCTTTCACAATTTTTTCTTTTTAAAAAAATCCTTACTTTCATATTTTAATAACAATTTTAAGATAGAGGGTAAGGACTAGGAAAATGGGGTTTAGCGACATAATCAGGGTCACCCAGTAAGAAGTGGCTGAGGTCAAATTTGAACCCAGGACATCCCCACTCCAGGTCCAGTGCTTTATACTGTGCCACTTAGTTTTCCTGGAAAATTTGATTTCTCTTAACATATTTCTTATATATTGTGTATGTTTACCTTTATTTAACTATTGTCTCTCCTAGCTAAATATAAATGCCTTTATGTCTATGATATTTTTTCCCATTTCTTTGTATCTTCAAGTTTTTGGAACTATGTGTACCAATTTCCAAAACCTTAATAAATGCTAATTAATGGATTGTTATAGAGGAAATAACAAAAGCTCAAAGGACATAAATTCCAAACTGCTGGTGCTCACTACCTTGATGACTTAGGACTTAATTTCTGCCCTGGCCTCAGTTTCATCACCAGTAAAAATAAGGGTTTTATATTAAATGGTCTCCGAAGGTCCTTCTGGTTCAAATTCTATGATCTCATGATCTACCTCAACGCTATGATCCTTCTGATGTTGTTGGGAAAAAAAATCACAATCTCTCTTAGCTTCCATGTTCTTATGTGGAAATTAATGAAGATATTTGTGATATTATCAAAGGGCTAGTGTGAGGGAAGTGACTTTTTAACCCTTAAGGTACTACAGTGATTTGGGCTGTTAGTAGTACTAGGATATTAGCAGTAGCTTGAGTTGTTATTGAAATAATAGCTAAATATGACCATGTCTTTTCTTGACAACTCAGCCATTTTAGAATTGGGGAATACTAATACAAGAAGGGAGACATTTCATACAAAATCCTCATTTACACATGAGGAAACTGAGGTCTATAAGGATAAACTGGCACAGTGCTTGGCACATTGTTGTCTCAATTCAATGGTTACTTCCCTTTCTTCATAGTATTGTCATCTAATATATAACATGTAAACTGTGCTTTGAATAGTTTAATGTGTCATCCGAATGAAAGCAATTATTAAAACCTTCCAACAATTAGAAGATTTCATTAATTCATTTGAAGATTTCTTAAGCACCTATTATGGATGTTGACAGTGACATATGATTTCCTTTTTTTATGTTCCACAAAAGGAATGAACTGACATGGAAACAATATGATAATAGAAATACAGTATGGCATTAAGAAACATGAAGTTTGACTTTCACAACTCTAGAGAATAAGTGTTATCTAGGAAAGAAGGTTTTCAACTTGGATTCAGATCTCAGAATTTTGAAGTTCAAATTTCCCAGGTGTTACTTGTTTTCTGTGTGACCCTGGTCAGTTCATTTCATTTCTCTGCATCTTAGTTTCCTCATTTGTACACTGACAGAGTTAGTCAACACTATCTGAGCTCTAAATATTAAGATCTATCACTTCACAGTGATGAAGGATGAATCTAGATTTGGAAGCCCCCCCCCCCCCCCCCGCCATTCTGAGTTATTCAATTTATAAAGGAGGTAACTGAGGCCCAGAATAGATTTTTGACATGCAAAATTTTATAGCTAGAATTGGCAGAATTAGAATTTGAATACATGTCCTCTTGGGTAACATCTGCTCCAGTTATTCCATTATAATTTACTCTCTATTCAACTTCTCAGTATTTCATCTATAAAAATATGGAAAGTGTGTGTGTGGGGGAAGGAAGCCATGTTGTTATAAAACAAAATTCCTGTGTGGGAGGAGGGACTTGGATTTGATTCCTACTCCACCACCACCTAGCTGTGCTTTATATGCAAAATAATGAAGGCCATGCTATGAATTTCAATGCCCTTATGAAAAATAAGTGCAATAACTACTAGTGAGTGGTACAAATGAAATGTGGAGACACTAATGACTAACACTGTTAGGCTGCCTCAGGAGGGAGTGAGGTCTCCATCCTTAGAGGTCTTCAAGAAGTGACGACACTATTACTTGTGTATTTTATAGAAAAACATTCCTTTTTAGGAATGGGTTGAATGAGAAGGGCCCCGCCAACTCTCTAATTCTGTGATTCACAATCTATGATTCTTACATTCCTCAAAGGAATAGTGCAAAAGATGCATGGGAGAATCTTCATCGAACCTTCTTTTTCTTTTTAAGCTTTCAGAATGAAAGGTTACTCAGAACTCTAAGGTATAAGCATATCTCACTGTAAGCGGTTGGTGGTACTTTATAAAAGCATGTAAACTGCATTTTTGTAAGTCAAAATATTTGAAATCCAAGGAGTTTGCTATGTAAAGAACCCTGTGGGGAAATCCTTTTGGAATATGAAAGGTCACCTGGAAAGCGAGGACAAAAGCGATACAAGACAGTGTAGTCTCTCTCTCTCTCTCTCTCTCTCTCTCTCTCTCTCTCTCTCTCCCCCATTTCCCTGTTTCTTTGTCTCTGTCTTTGTCTCTGTTTCTTTGTCTCTATTTGTCTGTCTGTCTTTATTTGTCTCACTGTTTCTCTTGCTAAATATGCCTTGATCAGGCTTCCTTATAAGGGAGAGAAATCCATATGGTCATATTATCCCTTCAATTTGCAAATTTCACTATGTCATTCTGAGAGAAGCATTTTAAAAAATACAATTGTGAAATTGTAATTAAATTGCATAGTGTTGAAGCTGTCCTTGAAGCATATGGTGGCCATAGAACTCGCCTTCTTAATAAGATTTGCAAGATAATACTGTTGAATGGCTGTGCTATTCCAATGTCATACTATCCATAAAGGTAGGCAGACAGCCATTAGGCCCATCACTGGTAATGTCTGCATTATTTAAAAAGAAAAGGGGGCTGAAGGCAGGAAGGACCTTGCCACCATCCCTTCAGGAAAAAAAAATGATTGTACTTCCCTCTTGAATAAATGAATTGGCCTGAAAAATTGGATACATGAAAACTACTTCTGACTATGGTGGCCATAATGCTCCCGCTCAACTTAAGCTGGATTAGCCATTGAAGAATAATTATTCTGCCATCAGAACATCTGCAAAGAAATATATCTTGCTTAGTGTGTCAGTTTTAAAGAGTATGTCATTTTCTTGAAGATGCAAAGATGTCGATCACCTTGCTGAATCATTCCAAATGTGAATGTATTTTTTGACTGCACTCACTTTCAACCCAAATGCAAGACTCCCTGGGAAAAAATGATAAAGCTCAAGTGGGACCCAAGGCAATGGGAGACAGTTAAAGATGACTGATCGACTTGGTGAGGTGGGGGAGGTTAAGAATAGTTAATATAGATACACAAGGAAGGAAGTGAGTCAGATTGCCTAGGCAATATAGTACACTGAAAAAGAAAGGGAAACCGGTCCTGGGACAGGGATGTGAAGGCCAGAAAATTGATCAGGGCCGCAAAGTAGAATTAGTACCAACCGAGGGAAGGGAAGATAGTTGAAATTACTTCTTCATTAGAGGAGAGCTACCTCCTAAGTTATTACTGACCCAGCACAGTAGGCAGTATGGCACAATTAATGAATGAATCAAGCATTAGTAAATGCTATAATAAGTGCTAGGGATACATATCATTAAGTACGACAGTTTCTGCTCTCAAGGAAGTCACATTCTAATGATGGAAACAACACATATAAAAGATTTCAGCTGGAAGTCAGATGGAAAGGACCCATAGTCCTTAGGGTGAAACAATGAGACAAAGAAATATACGTGGTAATGCCTCTTCCTAAGTGTGATTTCCATTGATAAGATCATATCAGTTTCTGATGTTGAACTATTTGACATTTCCAATGACTTTGTTGGCAAGAATTTAATTTTTCGTGTCTTTAGTAACTGTTGCTTTAGCATTCTGCAGGAGCAGTTGCCAGTCCACCTTTCCACAGTGGAAAAAGAATTGACTCTGGGTCAGAGAATTTGGGTTCAAAACCCACCTGAGATTTACTGGCTTCATGATCTTGAACAAATAGTTCAACCTGAGCATCAGTTTCATCAGCTATAAAAAGGGAGAGATGGATTAGATGGCCTCAGAGATCACTTCTAGATCTATTTTTTTTTATGATCAATCTTCTCCATTCATCAATCTTCTAAATGAAACCCAGTATCAAAATAAATTACCATTGTAAAGATTAAATTTGTCTCTAGTAATAAAAGTATTATATTTTTTGAGGTTTATTAAGGATTATTAGAAATCAAGGAATAAAGAAAATACAAAATATAAAACCACATACCTAGGGCTGATTAGCCCATTCACAGCTTACTTACTGCATCTTGCAATGGCCAAGTAGGGAGAAAAAGCAGAGGAAATGTCCAAGGTAGGAATTACCACCAGTTTAAATACTAATTGTGATCTCACCCAGGTGAAGACTCAGGTGAGATTATATGGAATTATGGGAAATACCAAGGAATTCTGGGGATTGAAGTCTAGGGTTCAAATCTCCATTTTATACCATCTGAATGCTACCAAAACTTGATGTCTATCTACATAATCCCATTAAGATTCTAGGCACTGGGAATTGTGCCATCCCAATTCAACAACTAAATTCAATAAATATGAAGTGCCTTCTATGTTGAAGGCTGCCTCAAGCTACTTCAAAGAATTTATTTATTAAGTTGTATAATCTCACTGTTGTAGGCAATTCTTATACTCACCAAATCATATTTTCCATGAAATCAAGTCTATTCCTGTACTCTGTAAAGCATCATAAGTAGAAAGGCAAAAATCAAACATTTGGGGATGACAACACTGGATTTAAAATTCTGATGAAACAGTAGAGAAAACATTGTAATCTGGTAAAAAGATTACATTAAGATACTGATATGTGACATTGTTGATGAACTGTTGAAAAATATGCTCACTTTGTGGACTGATGAGACCTATGTACAGGGGATGTAGAAACCTTTATAAAATGTACAATGTATGAGATTTTACTTAAATACTTACTACATGCCAGATATTGAACTGCCTGCTTTCCAACTATTATCTCATTTGTAGTGGTTAAAATGACAATTGCACACCTATTAATCATTTCTAGTTTTTTTTTTTATTTTAATTTTGCAATCCTGCCTTTCCTTCTTCCCCTCCTTCCTAGCTAAAACCTCCTATACAACTTTGATACCTTTTCAGTGGTGCTCAACACACGCTTTTGGAGTATTAAAATAAATAACAACAGGATTAGAAAATAACCAAACAGATGATCATACAATGTTAATGAATATAGAACTCACCATTTCTAGGCATCTAAGGAAAGATAACCACTTTCTGTTCAAAAAGGTAGAACACTAATCAATATTCACATTACTTAATAAATCAGTTTAAAATTTATAGAAACATTTTCTGAGTAGATTTTCCCTGTTCACACTGATAGGTATATGTCATTGCATTTATTTTTTTTTCATTGCATTTATTGAATGACATATTAGTTTACTACTTGATGGAACCTGCCAAATGGTTGTCTTGGCTCTCTGTGTGGCCTGCTATGGGATAGGAATAGATAGCACATAATTCTTTTCTATGCTTCTGTTATGAAGGTTACCTGTTAATTAATTTAAATTAAATTCTTGTCTCAAGCAAATCTTTTCAATCTTGGATACTTTGGTTCCTGATCAGAAATACAGACTTTTAAATATCTTTGAGATTTTCATAAGTGAACTATATTAGTACTAAAGCCTCACTACAGACAGAACAATCATCCATAATCATCCATACATTGCATCAACCCACAGAAATTTAAGGACAATATTTCAAGAGATGTCACCATAGTAAATACTCAATCTCTAAAGGATATAGAATGACTAGTACCCAAAGAATGTTCAAATAGAAAGAGAAATTAAGATTATGTGGGAATGTTGTTATTCAATCAGTTTTCAGTCAAATCCAACTCTTCATCACTCTATTTGGGCTTTTCTGGGCAGTTCTATTGGAGTGATTTGCCATTTCCTTCTCCAGCTTATTTTACAGGAAACTGAAGCAAGCAGGGTTAAGTGACTTGTCCTGGATCACATAGCTCTTAAGTTTATGAGATTAGAATTAAATTTAGCAAGGTGATTCTTCCTGATTCCGGGGATGGCACTATCTACTATATCACCAAGTTTCCATATGGGAATAGGACAAAGTTAATATTATCCATGACATCCTGTCTGTTATTGTACATTTTCTAAAGTTGCTTTAAGTGAATCAACAGAAGAAAAACCATCATTCTGACACATTAATTACAAAAAAAGCATTTATTTGGGCACCCTTAATGACTGTCTGCCAGTCACTAAATATGAAAGAATAGTAGCACAGCAACTTTTCATCAAATTATTTCTTTCTGAACCTTATCCCCAAAGATGAGATAGATAAAATCTATGATGATATGATAATGATATTGTTGGAATTTTATTGAGAATATTTTTAGTGAGCCCACAGATAATGAACTTAGACCATAAAATTTTCATTTATTGAAAGAAATGAGTTGTTTCATTTCCATAGAAGATCATAGAAGCAGATATAGAACTAAATAATATCAAGATAGAGACTTAGCCCATGTCTCTTTCTTTCTTCCTTACTTCTTTCTTTCCTTTCTTTTAAACCTTACCTTCCATTTTAGAATCAATACTGGGTTTTGGTTCTAAGGACAAGAGTAGTAAGGATAGGCAATGGGGGATAAGTGACTTGCCCAGGGTCACACAGCTAGGAAGTATCTGAATCTAGATTTAAACCCAGGAATTCCTGTCTCTGGGTCTGACTCTCAATCCACTGAGCCACCCAGCTGCCCCACCTCATTTCTTTCTGATTGAATTGGATAATCTAAAATCTGATGAGAAGAATAAGGAAAAAAAAGCATTAAGAATGAGAGGGAAGAATTCCCAATTGCTTAACTCTTTATAATTTACATTATGTTTTATCTAAATTATCTTGATGGAGCTTCACAATTACCCTGTGAGGTCAGTGATAAGAGTAAGTCCATTTTTTACAAGGTCAAGAAAGTAAATTGTTTTGCCTAAGTTTATAGAGTCAATTGTCTAAGTTTACATAGAAAGTTGCCTAGTAAATTTACATGGAAATTGCAGAAGTTTACATAGTAAATGGTGGAGCTTGGCCATGAATCTAGGTAATGTCACTCCAAGTCCAAGACTCTTCACTACAGAATGACAGAGGAACAACGCTGCTGCATGAAGTACCTTTTTCCTCTTTCTTTTTCTATGCCAGGGCACAGGAAGATAGATGAAGAGCCTGGGACATAGGAAGTTTTTGATCAAATACTCATTGACCGACTGATCCTCCACAATCTAACCTTGTTCATTTTTGGCCTACCCAAACATCTTTCCTTTTAATCACATTGACCTGTAGCAGGCAACATTCAAGTTGTATTCACTATATCCCCAATAAGAGTGTGATGCTTTCTAACTCACTAGGTAAAGCCTGAATAGGAAATTAGATATCATTTATAAATGACTTAGTCTTCCTCTCTGTCTCAAGTTTCTTTAGACTATCTATGACATTCCCTATTACCATTAAAAAGGATGGAACAAATCCATTGTCTTGCTAACTTACATTTAATTGCTTATTGCAAGTTGGTTGAAGACAATAGACCCCAAAAAGGTACTTCTTTAAAAATCACCATATCCTTGTTTAAAGAGTTCTTTGAAAGGGTCCTTTCTTTGCCTTAAACAACTTTCTTCCCAATGTGTCTGCTGGCTATTGGTCCTTAATTCTGCTTTCAGTGATCTTCCAAGTATCACTTCCTGGCTTCATATGTCTGTTTCTTTCAAACTGATGCATATAATCTACCCTTCCTAATTTAAGTGGATCATGTAAACAAAATCTCTAGAGAACTCTAAGCTTCTGACAGAAAGAAGAGATATAAACACAAAAGAATATCTTCTATTTATTTGCCATATTCAACTCAGCTGGGTTGGAAACCAGTTTCAAATTACATGAGCCAATGAAGATGTCCTCTCTGACAGAGTTTTGGCAGAGAAATATACATATACATATACATATATATATATATATATATGTATATATATGTCTATACCTATTATGCTGTACACTAAAAAGGACTAAGCCTTCTATTGTGCAGCTTTTCATTGCATATGTTATTTTTCCAAAGCTTCCATTGCCATGAATAATTCTCTTCTCAACCTACTTTTGCCTACAATGGATCTCCAATAAAATCATAAGCTATGTCACATTGGCTTGTCCAAACAATAGTCTCTGATACAGGAATGGAACATGGATGGGTAAAGCTGCCCATCAAAAGAAAATATCAAAAATACAAGGCAAAGTGAATATGAATGGCAGTGATCCTGTGTTTTCTTTAAAAAATACACATGCATCCCTCTTCCCTCCCACCCCAGTAATCTAATGCTTTGAAAAGAGAAAGTAACTTTGAGCTGGATTGTTCCAGGTCTGTCAGATGTTGAAAGGGAAAGTACAGTCCCCAACTGTGAGGACAGAGAGAAGGTGAAGATTGGAATAGCTGAGTAAGTTGGCAGGAAAGGAAGTGGCTATGAGATCACAGAGGTAGAAAAATGCATGTACACCACTTTTCTATTATGAAATAGCAACTAGGTCAATGGAAAAATGGAGAAAATTACAAGAAATGGTCTGTTTGGCTGAAAATTGAAGGCAATTTAGCCATGTTTTTTGATCAGTGTTAAAGTGATCCACAACTAGGTATTACTTTCCTCAACAACAGAAATTACATATATATATATATATATATATAATTTTTATCATCTCACATTGCCCATATAACTACCTCTTACCCCTCATTTCTATGAAGAGAGTTATTTCAGAATATTCATATAATAAAAAATAAATGAAAATAAAGGGGAAATGTAAAAAAGGGGAGCATTTGGGGAAGGATATTTAGAGGGAGGGATGAATAAGTGGAGACAAGCAGTAAACTTAATAGCAGGAAGCAAAAAAGGAAAATCGGAACACATTAACAAAATTTACTAAATCTTTATGCTTTTTCCTTCAGGGAACTTCCATGTTCTTTTTATTGAACCTGAAACAAAGAACTGAGTTTTAATTCAGGAGTGTGCTAGAGCTTCCTCATTCTGACTCCAGAAAACCAAATGCTAATTTTCAATGCAAACAATCATACATTGTTGTTCAGTTGTTTTCAGTCATTTTAAATTCCTTGACATTTCAACCTTTTCAGAGATTTTCTTGGTAAAGATACTGTAATGGTTTGCCATCTCCTTCTCCAGCTCATTTTAAAGAGGAAATTGAGGCAAATAGGCTTAAGTGACTTGTCCAGGGTCACCAAGCTATTAACTAAGGCTGAATTTTAATTCAAGTCTTCCAGACTCCAAGTCCAACACTCTACTCACCATTGCACCTAGCAGCAAATGCTATAAATCATTGTGTTTGAGTCTTTGTTTTATTGGCTAGACTCAAGAAAGTGATGGAGAAAAATATTAATTTTGTAGATTGAAAATAAAAGTGTTTTGTGTGTACATTTTCCCCAGAAAGACAGTTGTTAAATATTTAACATCATTCTCCTGACAATATTCTAAAATGTTTTTGTTATTTCTGTTACTCTTGGAATTCCATAGTCTTCAAAGAATTCAAAATGAGAATCACCCAGGGCAATTTTGGAAAGGAGCATGCTGGATGTGATTAGGTAGCAACACATTAGACAAAGAATTAAGAAGGAAACCGAGAGTAAAATCTTGTGATAATTTAAGCCCCTTGAGGGAAAGTCTCATTTCATTTGTATTTGTATGACTAAGACCTTTTAATATCTGTTCATTGATTAATTGGATGTATGCTAATTAATTCAAAAGGTTTTGATCAATTAAAAATGTATGAGTGAAAAAAATGCTATTCAAACTGTGAAAGCAAGGAAGGGCTAATAGCCAGTATGTTCCATTGAGAGCTTCTTTTTTTTTTTTTTAGATCATCATTTTCTATTTTGGGATCAGCACTGCATATTGGTTCTAAGGCCAAAAAGTGGTTAGAGCTAGGCAATGGGGGTTAAGTGACTCACCTGGTTCATGCTAGGAAATGTCTGAGTTCAAATTTGAACCCAGAACCTCACATCTTAACCCTTGGCTCTCAATCCAACATATCACTTGTCTGGTCCCACTGATAACTTCTTAAAGATACTCAGGTTAGTCAAAGAAGATCTCCAGTGCATTGGATGGCCTTTATGGAATATCAGAGACCAGAATCAAGCAGAATGGGTGGGGGTTCATGGGTCTCTATCTGTATCACTAATGAAAACCTTCAAATATATGAGGTTATACAGATTTATCCAAAGCTCTCAGTAATGTTTGGATTCTCTCTGGCTTATTTAGTCAACACACACTCATATAACAAAGGAATGTCCAATTTGAATGGAGGTTTATATGATTGACATTTCTGATATCTATAACTACTTTAATTAGTTATTTATTTAAATTCAGACCAAGTTATTATTCTCTTTGGACTCTAGCTTGGTGTCATGATTCCACCAAATAAGAAGAATGAGAAGACATGGCTAAAGTTCTTTCTTAGAACATAAAATGGTAGCTATGTAATATCTAGAAAGACTAGTAAAAACTGAGGCCTGGATCATAGCATGTGTATACACTTATGTAGAATCTGTGCATGTCTCTCTCTCTTTCTCTCTCTCTATATATAGTGCATATATATGTGTGTGTACATATTCTTATATGCCTATGCGTGTATATGTATTTATGTGTGCATGTTGCAACATAAATACATATACACGCATAGGCATGTATGAATATGTACACACACATATATGCACTATTTTAGAGAGGAGGAAGATAAAAGAAGATGACTTAGAGATTAAATATTTTTTTAAAAATCCAACCACCAGCTTGGCTTGTCCCAGTTAGATTTGGCGTGGGTATTATTTATATAGAGTCTGGAAAGAGAGGAGGACATGAGAAATTAATTAAAGGATACTAGTCAATGGAACTAAGCTTCTGAATGAAAGCAGATTAATGACTTACACATTATTAAGGAGTCACCTTTCCATGAGCCAAAACCCCATCAAACACCCCAAGAACTAATTTGCTTAAATCATCAAGTACATTTCTATAACAGTAAGATTTCTAAGCACACACTACATTTTGAATGAATGAAAAAACTCACCTATTAAGAGCTGACTATGTGCAAAACACTAGGGATTACAATGAGAAAAGCATGACAATTTCTATTCTCAAAGAATTCACATTCTAATAGGGGATGACTCTACATCTAATAAATTTAATCTGTGGCTCAGATGAAAATCGATCATTGTACTAAGGATACATTAGCAAACTGATGGCAATGGAATTTCTCTAATATTATTTCATTTGGTAAAACCCCATCTATTTCTGGTATTGAACCATTAGAGAAGGCAAAAGACTTTAGTGGTGAGAACTTTCATTTCTGAGTTCTTAGAATCTGTAGCTGCTGAAGAGGCAGGTACTTCAGCACTGGTGCTTTGAGGTTTACCAACTGGTCCATTGATGGCAGCTAGTGAACCACTGCTGTAGTGGTGGGACAACAATCCACAAGTATTGCCAGTGGCAGGCTGGAAGCTGGTATGGTGTATTGGGGGTGCTACCATTTCCATCACTTCTTGGGTTCAGATTCCTCACCTATTTCTCAAGTTGAAACATAGGTGGCCGTAGAAGTAGTTGTAGTGGTTTAACTTGACTGGCATGTGATGTCTCTTTTTTAAGGAACCTCATAATTTTCTCCTACTAAATGTAAAATATATACCATCATCCCTTCAGATCCAAGATCAACTAAATTATTTACCAGCTGGAGTCTATTCCAAGTTCTCACGCAATACACCTTGTGCATCAATATAGTCAAACTATTTTTATTTACTTCACCTGGGATGCCTAAATGATCTAAATCTATCACTGTTCTTTAGGTCCAACCTCTCCATAAAGCCTTCTGACTGGTCTAACAGCAAATCTCTTTTTTCTTTTCTCTTCTATACCTTCTCTTAACCCTCACAAGCAAAGAATCACAGCAATTCCAAGATAGAAGGGACCTCATACAGCCCAACTCATCAATGAAAAAAATCTCTTATATAGCATTTTCTATAAGTGGGCATGTTGCCATTACTTGGAGACTTCCAGTGAGAGAGAATGCTCCCATTAATTCATTCACTTTGCATTTCCCATATGCTATGGCTAGCTTTTTTCCTTATGTTTTCTTTCCTCAGTCATGCATGCCTTGAGACAACCATGGCTATCTCAGATAGATGGTCTCAGAGGAGATCATATCATGGAAACTCAATGACCAAGTGAACTCCAAGGGCACTTGGTTACCATGTCCTCAAATCAGGCTCTAAACAGAGAAATGGCAATGTCTGAACAAATGTTGAGCAAAGGATGGATGTGTGGTTCCTTTCACATCATATAGACAGTGATTCCATTAAAGTGAACTCATCTGAGATGGAAATTAACTAATCTTTCAGTTTATGCATTGTCTTATTTTCATGAATTGGATTCTGTATGTTTTATGAACTGACTCAAAGGGGAAAGATTGTGATCAGAACTTGAAAATGTATGCCCAAACTGTTGGAGTCTTATTGCAGATCAAAACATGCCATCTTCCACTTCATTTCCTTCATGAGGTATTTCCTGTATATTCAGTATGTGTCTTCTGTCATGAAATGAACAATATGCATATAAGTAATTTATGAAAGCACTGGTATAACCAACATCAAATTATTTACTGCCTCATGGTGGGGCGGGAAGTGAAGAAGGATCTTAAAATCTTAGAAAACAGTTGTCAAAAATAGTTTCTGAATGTAACTGAAAAAAATAAAGAGAATTTAAAAAGTCTGTCCAAACAAATTTTGGGTATATTACAAAGTAGTTAACTAATCATGATATATTTAATATTTTTTTTCCAATTTTGAAATCCACAATATTTTGGGTGTGCAATTCAATTAGAGAAATCTCTGCTAAGTGTTCCATTATCTGCCTGAAACTGACAGGTATTGGGATGAGTTAATACTAGAGAGACTAAGGGTATTAATTGCTAAAAAAATATTCATATATCATGTCACTTTGAAATAGACATTTTCATCCAATCCCTAGATTCTTTGTCTTTTGGATTTAAAAAATGCACTGTCATTTGGTAGAGTTGAGTCTTTCAAGGTACTCTTAAATTCCAGTCCTTCTAATAAGAAAATTGTCCCTTCCTTCACAGAGCATATAATCTGTTGATACAGAGGGAACAGGGAAAAATGTCCAACTTGTACATTGTGAAATAAATACAAAATGATTTCAGAAAGAGGGAGAAAACAATGACAACTGGAGAGTTCTGAAGATTTCCTTTTACAGGCAGGTTATATGTGTTCAGTTATTTTCAGTCATGTCTGATACTCCATGACTCCATTTGGGATGTTCTTGGCAAAGATAATAGAGGAATTTTCCATTTCCTTCTCTCATGCATTTTACAGGTGAGGAAACTGAGGCAAATATGATTAAATGACTTAACCAAGTTTACCTGGCTAGTAAGTATCTGAGGCCAGATTTGAACTCAGGAAGAGGAGTGTCCCTTACTTTAGGCCTGGTGCTCTATCTACCATGTCACCAAACTGCCCTAAACCTCAGAGTTTTAGACTACCACAATAAACTGAATATCACAATAAATAGAAGTGTGTCAAACAATATTTTTGTTTGTCAGTGCATTTGAAAGTTGTGTCTACATTATCCTATAGTCTATTAAGTATGTAATAGTATTATTTCTAAATAACACAAACTGAATTAAAAATGTTTCATTGCTAAAAATGTTAGCCATCAACTGAGCCTTCAGTGAGTCATAATGCTTTTGTTAGTGGAAGGTCTTGCCTCCACGTTGATGGCTGTTGACTGATCATGGTGCTGGTTGCTGAAGGCTGGGGTGGCTGATCTGACAGTTTCTCAAAAGCAGCAAACAATGAAGTTTTCTTCATCGATTGACTTCCTTTCACTTGAATACGTAGAGGCTGTTATTATAAGTAGTAACAGTATTCATAATTAGCAATATTATATTTCCTATTAGTAAGGTTGTTAATTGGCCTAATTTCAATATTGTTGTGTCTCAGAGAATGAGGAGGCCTGAAGACAGGGAGATAGTTGGGGAAATAGTCAGTTTCTGGAGCACTGAGAACGCATCCAACATTTATCTATTAAGTTTGCCATCTTATATGGGCATGGGTCATGGTTGCCCAAATAATTGCAACAGTGACATACAAGATCACCATTAACAGATATAAAAATGAAAGTTTGAAATATTTCAAGAATTACCAAAATATGAAACAGAGGTCAGATGTGAACACATGATATTGGAAAAGAATGCCACCAGCAAACTTGCTCAATGCAGGGTTGCCACAAAACTTCAATTTATAAGGGGAAAAAAACCTCTCAATGTCTGCAAAGCACAATAAAGCAAAGTACAATAAAATGAGGTATTTCTGCGCTCTCAAAACTTATGGTAGCTCTTGAGCTGAGCTTTGAAAGGAGCCAGAGATCCTAAGAGGCAAAGATGAGGAGAGCTTTCTCCCAATTCCTCTTAGTAATGAACAAAAACCCTCAGCAATCCAATCTGTAAGGTAATCTGTGGTTGTTCAAAAGCTATTGTATAGAGTGAACATCCCTATCTAAAATGTGTTTGAGGAAACCAGATAATGAAAAACAGCACGTAAAAGACAGATAACTTAAATACCATTAAATTATGTTTTGGTCCAAAAAGCACATACTTGTTTCATCTTTATAACTTGTTCTTGGGTGTGACGCTACTGTTTGCCATTATTAGTAATGCTATCCATTTTATTTCCAGTTACATTCATGCCTCTAATATTTTCAGTGTATTCTCATATGTCCTTCTCTTACAAAACATCAGGTTAACTGACTAAAAGGAAGTTAATTAGAGGAGCTTAGAAGGGCAAATGGATCATGCTTAATGGAAAGTGGAAAAAGAGTCATTCCCATAGCCTGAATATAGAATTTATTCAGACCAAATGGATTCTCCTCCATCCATTTCAAAAAGCTACTCAGCTGATGGGAGCCTTGATTTCTCCATCTATAAAAATAGAAAATCATCATGGCTTAGTGGATAGAGAGCTGTCTTCATTGGAGAGAACTTGATACAAGATCTGTTTCTCCCATGTCATGGCTCCCCGACTCTAAGAAAGACACTGAACCCACCAATGACCCCAAGAAACTCTAAAGGTTGTAATTGGTTAATCTACGTTAGTAGAGGCTGCTTCATTCATTGAAAATCAATATGCTAACAAACCCCAAATCAAAATTTAAAAACAACACCAAATTCAAAATTACATTTTTAAAAGCAAAGCAGAAACAAATAAACACAAAGCCTTTGATTATCCACTTCACAGATTTGGATAGATGAAGGGCAAAAAGTAATATAAAATATCTCTGAACAGTTAAAAGTGTTATTCAAATGCAAAAATATTCAACATTGTGCAAAATATAGTGAGTCAGTCACAGTTAATAATAATCTAGAAAATGCTTGCTATGTCCTAGGCACAATACCAAGCCTTGAGGATGTAAATAAACTCAAAAATCATCCCTTCCTTGAAGGTACATACATGTTAATGTAAAAGACAACATGCCAATAACTAAAAACATATCTGATGAAAAACATCTTAGCAAATATAGAATAGGCTTCCTTAGGAAGTAGTGGGTTCCTCTTCACTTGGGTGTTCAAGTAAATACTTTTCAACATGTTAAGACAGATCAACATGAATTTATTTATTTTAAAAATCCTTCTTTTCTATGTTAGAATCAATACTATGTAGTCCTTCCAAGGCAGAACAGTAAGGGCTTGGCAATAGAGGTTTATCATCTTGCCCGGGGCACACAGCTAGGAAGTATCTAAGGTAAATTTGAACCCATGACTTTCTATCTCTAGGCCTGGCTTTCAATTCACTAAGCCACCTATCTGCCCCCTCTGTATGTATTTGTTAACACCTACTGTCTGCCAGACACTGTACTGAGTACTAAGGATGCAAAGAAAAGTGAGAATTCATTTTCAGGCATAGATTGGAGTAGACAGCTACTCTGAATCTGTGATTCTTTGGGATTTTTCCACTAGATTTTCAGTCATCATGACATGGGAAATCCCCTTAATTCTCAAAATGTATGGCTCAATTTTTTGGAGGTCTTACAAAGCAGACATAACATAGGATATGGATCTTGGCAGCAGAGCTGTCTACCATTGTCTTCTCCATTATGTTCTGAGCTCCTTGAGAGAAAGCACTCTTTCTGCCTTTCTTTTAACCTCCATTGCTTAGCACTGTGTCTGGCACATAGAAGGCATTTAAGACACTGTTATTGATTGACTAATCCCTAAGCTCAGAGGGAATCATCACCAGAAGGCTGGCCATCAGGTATTAATTTATATACTTACATACTAATATTAAACATATACACATATTTTAACATAATTTCTAAAAAATATCTTAGGAAATATTTCCAAACTATGGGTAGTAATGTTCCCCTTTCAGCAACAATAACAAAGACTGTGCAGTTCACACCCAAAGCAAGCAATATAATAGTACGATCCATTATTAGTACTACTGAATTCTATGCCAATCAATCTGTCTATCAACAAATATTTACTAAGTGGCCTTCAAGGAGCTCATTATCTAATGGGAATTATGTCAACCAATGGTATTGGTGACAGAATGTGTCTGCCTTGAAATCTGATAGATGGTGATTAAAATCTGACCCCATTTATACATATTACATTAAATAATATGCTGAATTCACTATGAGTTGCAGTCATTTCTCCATGTTAGTCTTTCTATTACAACTGCTTTGAAGTCCTGTTGACATGTTAAGTATATAGTAACTGCTTGAAAGTAATTGTTTCAGCCACAGTCATACACCTCCTCCAGGGAGGGAGTGAGCTCAGTATTGGGAAATCAAAGAACAGTTTGGAAAACCCCAATATAAGGCCAAAGGGAGTGCTGTCAAGTTGTGTGTGAGGGGGATGCCCTTGCAAGTAGAGGTAGAGATGCTTTCAAAGATCCAAGAACAAAATATCATACATAATATACATGACACACAAACAAATTGACTGCTAATAGTTTAATTAATGACTAGGAGGATAAAAATTAAAGATTGTTCTTCATGGATACAATGGAAAAACTATTTAGAAGTCAGATGACAGCAAATCCAAACTCTTAATGCTGACTAACTTTGTGACTTTGGGTAAATTCTTTAATCTCTCTAGACTTGTTTCTGTATCTTCAATATGAGGAATTTGGGCTAGATTGCCTCTAAAGACTCTTAGAGCTCTAATCACTGATCTATGAGCTTATGATCTTTCCAGGAATAACTTCTCATATATAAATTTCTGTGTAAGAGGAAAGAGCCCTAGGCTCTCTGGGCTCAGTTCTGTCACTAACTGTGTGACCCAAGACAAATCAATTCCTTTCTCTATTTCTCAGTTTCCTTATCAAGAAAATGATGTTTAGGAGATGGATGAATTAGGTTAGGTAATCATTGTTGCCTTTTTGAACCCAGCAATTCTTTTATTCTAATGTAGAATATCCTAAACATCAACTAATAATCTTTTAATAAACAAGCAATGTCCCTACTACATGCCTAGTATTATCCTAGATATACCAAAGGAAAATGAGAAAATTCTTGCCCTCAAGGAGGTTTCATTCTAAGAACTAAGCAAAAACCTAATGGGAAAGAGTGTGGGAAAGGGAGGACAAATATGAACAGAAACCTTGGTCACAGTTGTGCTAATCATTTAAAGTCTTGGCAGAGTAGTTCCTTCCACCTCTCTTTTGTTCCAAAAAGATAGAAGGTAAGATAACCAAGAAACTAGATTTTTCAATTTTACAAATGGAATCCTGCAGCCCAACTTGTGACTGTCACCATCTTGACCTCTCTATCCATGACCAAGAAAACCTGGTAATGGAGTTCATGACAAACAGAATTATTGACTGAACAGTGAGTTCTTTTATTCATTTTTCTCTTTTTAATTAACCCCTCCAATGGTGAATCATAGTTGTTTTTTTTTAATCTTCTCTGCCCATCAACACAGTATGTATCTAAGAGGTTTGAATCCTTTTAAATAATAGCTTTCAGGAAGCAAGCCTGCTACTTGCTAAGACAACTTTCCCTCCACAGTCATCACTGCATTATGAGAAATCTTAATTAAAGGAAGGGGGAGAGGAACAATATTAACTTGCTCCTATGGTTTGAAAATAAGTCATTTAGCACCTAAAATTGCCATCACTGTTTTCTTGGCTTCATTAATTCCTGTTTCCAGAGTCAGCTACCACTCTTACAGAACTCTGTCTCCTGCTGTCATCAAGGAATTTACATGGAGTAATCCATCACAAATGGTTTCATTTGATCTATAACTGATTTCTTTGCCTGTCAACTAGAAATAGATACAGTAGTGGAAATGAAAAGAAAATGGAGGGGAAAAGGGCACTAACATAATGGCAAAGAGATCACTTATATATCGAGCACACCCCATCTATGAATCCAGTCTTGAAAGTTTTTATTCAAAGCAGACACCAGTATGCCAAAGGCAGGATGTTGAAGGCTCTGTCCCTCTTAAAATTGAGAATCAGCCCACATCAAAGATCCACACAAATAGAAAACACAAATACAGATTCACATCTGCTAACAAAACTTTTCACCATAAATCAGAGGATTGGTTATAGGAAGAAAAACATACATTAAATACAAGCCAAGTCTTCATCACCATGAAATTTCATTTGAAATTCAAATGTAGGTTGCATCAACATGACATCAACACCATATCCTAAGTAGCAGTATTTGTACTCAGGGCAGCAAAATGTAAGAGGTGTCATCTACAGCTATAAGGAACAAAAGGAAATACTATATTCTCTTCCTTCCAAATGAGCCTATAAACTTCATTAGCAGGTTTTCTAGTTAAGTTAGCTGAGGGTAGAGATAGGATAGAGACTGCTAACTCTTCTCATGTCTTCCCAGAGTCTTGGCCCCTTCCAAGTTCCCTCTTAAAGATGGAAGTCGGGAGTGCCCAAAGTTGATGATGTTGACGACTGAAGAGTCCCATAGAAGGAAAGAAGGGAGAGTTTTCTTGCTCTCACCAACTCCATCCTGCCCCAATTGCAGACTAACACATTCACCTCCAATTGAGGGTCTCATACAAATGGGTTCTGTGGCAAGGGTTCCATATTCTATTTAGTCACAACCACATGGTTGCCAGTCTTTCTAACACACACAGAGTCCCATGAGGGCAGAACTAACTTTTCCCTACAAGTGGGATACACTTGCTTTGTATAGCGGGGACCTTGCTGACATTATATCTCATTAAAAGCCCAGCAAAATAAATCTGGAAATGCTTTTGAAAATTAGACTGAAATCTATATGTCTGTGAATCACTGAATAACTGGAAACACAAGTCACAGAAGAAAGACACAAATTGTCCATGACCTCTAAGTGCAGCAGATTTAGGACCCTTTCCAGGGAGTTCAAAACCAGAAAGAGCTTATTAAAATTATGATTACGAAGAAGTTGCATTCATATAGGTATATAGAAAAATGAGAGGGAGGAGTTCAAACAATATTACCCTCCAAACCGAAGCTGGGCATCCACGTTTTGAGTGTTCTCTCCCACAACCACAACTAGCTTTTATTTGCCTTGTATTTAGCTTATTTTTACTTGTCTACATAAATATCCTTTCCCACAACTGAATATAAACTCCCTGACGGCAGACACTTTTCATTTTGGATATCACATCCTCAGTGTACAGCACACAATAAGGGCTTAATAAATTCTGACTGAATTATTTAATAAATGAAACCGAATCCAGCGTTGCAAGTACTTATTTAACTTTACAGTATTTCAGCTTAGCACTTGTTACATTCCAGGTACTGTCATTGGCATTAAGCAAGAAGAGCCTTGTCCTCAAGAACACATACTCTAGCCTTATTGACTACAAATTCTACCAGACTGCCAAGGTTTCAGGAAGATAGAAAAGGCCTTTGTACAATGAAATACAATTCAACACTTTCCATTCCATTTTCTTTTTGTTATCCACATAAAGCAGGAACCTAAACACAAAAGGAACTTTAGACCTAATCTTACTTTATACATTAAAAAGTATGCCTAGAGCCCTCTCCATGAAATAAACTATCTGTACATGTTTTCAACAATTTAATTAAATACAATTAACTCTAGTTTGTTTTGGCAACCTATTAATGTCACCATTGGATATAAATAGTCTCCTGAAAAGAGGATAATTAATAAGTCCTTCACAATATTGTAAGACTGCACTGATGTTCTGTTTGCTTGAAATACTTACTGCATTTTTTAAATGCACATTAATCAGAACAGTAGAAGAAGATAATAAAGTTTGATCAGGATTCAGGCTAGCTTCCTCTCCAAATTTTGAACTATTCTGCATCATTTACTTGATGGCTGTCATGCTTGGGACATTTTAAGATACAAGTTTTAAATTCAACATTTTTTCACCTATACTTTATTATGAATCAAAGATCTTAAACACACAAACGATTTTCTGATGCTATCCAAAATTCCCCAGAGAGCTTGTAAGAGAAAAAAAATTCACCCAATGTCATTTCACTATTTATTTTTCAGAGGAACAAATGTATCAGAGATGCTTTCTGACTTTGGCAATTGCTAATGGGCAAAAATAAAATTCTTATATTCAGACTGAGAAAAACCAATGAACCACAGAGCAAAATGAGGAACATGCAACTCTCCACATCATGGCCTGTCAGATTGCGCGTTATCTGCATTCATTTGGGTAGGATCATAAAAGTCAGCATTATTCAAAGGAATGCTGACTGGACTTGGATATGGGATAAGTGGGGGGCGTTCAACTCTTATTTTTGATATGTATAAAATGTGTGACTATGAGCAAATCCTTTAATTTCTCTGAGATTTCTTTATAAAATAGGAGTGAAGAATAGCATCTGCATCCCAGATTTGTGTGAGGATTAAATGAGTTTTTTTAATATATCTGTGCAGGGAGAAAGATGGGAAGAGGGAGAGGGAGGAGGGAGGAGAGAGAGAGAGACAGAGAGAGAGAGAGAGAGAGAGAGAGAGAGAGAGAGAGAGAGACAGAGAGAGAGAGAGAGAGAGAGAGAGAGAGACAGAGAAAGAGAGAGAGAAGTCTATATATATATATATATCTAGGTAGGTAAATTCTAGATAAATATAGTTATATAGATGGGTAGGTTGATATAGAAAGATAGACATATAAATAGATGATGACATGTTTTTCAAATCCTAAGACTTTTAGCTTCTGTAAAGGTTCAATTTAAGTGGTACCTGTTACAACACAAACACACATTTCATTTATTTATTTATGTTTACATGTAAATTGCTCCCAAGAGATAGAAAGCTTCTTAAGGGCAACAGTGACTTTCATTTTTTCTTTGTATCTATGGCAGCTAGCACAATGTGTGGATAAATGCTGATGGAATTGAACTGAATTTAAAGCACTATAAATGACATGATCATAAGATTTGGAGCTGAAGGAGAATTTAGAGATGATAATAATGATAATACATTATGGTTAATAGAGTATTTATTCCATAATAGCTCTGTGAAATAAATAGTGTGTTATTGTCCCTGTTTTAAAGATGAGGAAACTGAGATCTAGAAAAATTAAGTGCCTTGCCCATGGTCATATAGTATAGGTATAGTTTAATTGAGATTAATAAATAAGAATGACCCATTTTTTGGACAGCATCATTCAATATTCTCCAAACACTTATTAGGTATCTCTTAGATCAAGTATCATAGGAGAGAGATGGATGCCAAATAAACTATAGTTATTCCTTGCCCTCAAACATTTAAGAATCTAGGGGAAATTGGATAGGACAGGATGGGATCAGAGTAGATAAGACAAGAAGATTAAGTATTTAAAATACTATAGACAACTATGTAATAAAAACAAAAGTTTTTGAATGAAATCCAGTGGGTTTGTTTTGGATTTTAGTTACAGATCTGATAGGGATAGACATTCAGCCTGGAAACACCAAAGAAAAAGAGGGAGTGATGAAGATCACTTGTGTTATGTTATGGTATGTTATTATGTGTTATGGGATCTTATGTTATGGTCTAACTTGCCTCTGAGTTTTTGGGAAAGGAGGAAGAAGAGAAAAAAAGAGATGGATGAGTTGAGTGAAGTAACATTTTTGCAAAAATCAGATTGACTGTTTGAACGTTTGTGAAACTGGTAGACTATCTCTAAGAAATCTATGTTCTCATTGATGAGACTACCAAGCACCATAGCTGTTCACCTCATCTTATCCATGCCTTTTCATCTTATATTTATCCTCCAATAATTCCTCCATTTGGATCTGCCTTGCCCAGTGTACTAGAAGAGTCTTCCAGTTCTTTGAACATTTCATGGGTCCCAATACTCAATCAATTAATAAGCTTAAGTAGTTAAGTGGCTCTATGAATACTATACTGGATATGGAGTCAGAAAGAACTGAAATCAAATCTTACCACAGACACATACTAAGGGTGAGACGCTAGGCAAGTCATTTAACCGCTTTCTGCCTCAGTTTCCCCATCCATAAACTGGAGCTAATATAGTACTTAACTCACAAGGTTCTTGTGAGGATCAAATAATATTTTTAAGTGTTTTGCAAACTTCAAAGCACTGTATATGTATTAGCTATTATAACCATTATAGTCCAATCAAGGGTTTACTACATGCCATTGATGGTAAACATTTTAGAGACTGATCACCCAAACTGCAACCCTCATGATATATGTTAGCCCCCTCTGCCTTACCCCAGACAGAGGAGGGAGGAATCTCTCCCTTTGGGCTGTGGGACGGAGGGGCAGGAGATGTGAGAAATGTCCTCAGGTGTACATAGAGAGGGGGAAGGGTACAGCACCCTCTGGCACAGGTAACATGGGTTCAACAACATGACTACAATACGTACTATAATAGTATAATAGGTGCTTTGAATACAAAGACAAAAACTGAAACAACCTTTTCCTTTAAGGAACTTACATTTTTATATGCAAGATAAAGATTTTTCTTCTCTTATTCCTCTCAATTGTGATATGGCTAGCTCACTCTTTTTCTATTAAAAAATTTCCTAGACAAAATCTTTTCCTGTACCTCTTTCCTATGAGTCATCATCTCCCTAAAGCCTACTGGTACCAACCACACATCTCTCCCTTCTTCTTTTGAACACCTGTGATTTTGGAGAGGAGTTGATTCATCTTTTTCAGGCAGGACAAATCTGATGTTAAAAAAGATGAAAAAGGTGTAAGCAATTGGTGTCTTCTTTCACAACATGATGAACATGGGAATCTGTGTTATACGATAACACAGGTAGAATCTACCTCATATAACTGAAGGGGAGAAAGTGGGAGAAAACAAGGAGAGAATATAGATTGCAAAGTGTCAGAAAGTCATTATTAAAATTATATCAACATATAAAATAATAATAATCACATAATAAAAAGAAAAATGATAGAAAAGAAAGGGGCAAAAGGAAGAAAAAAGAAAAAAGTACATGAGAATAGAAAAATAAAGAATAAAAAAAGTTGGAAAAATGAAAAATACTATAAAAAATTCTGAAAGTCTTAATTGGGGAATCTCTGGTTGTGGCCCAGAAGAGTTTAATAGTGGCACACATTGCTATTTTTAATTCTGATACTCAATTGGAAGTTATATACAATTGATAATGTTTTTAGGAAGGTCTTAATTTAAGTTGAAATCATGTCTGTTTAACCATGACAAGAGTTGGTATTAGGTCAAGAAAATGGTTTGGTGAAGTGTGTGTGTGTGTGTGTGTGTGTGTGTGTGTGTGTGTGTGTGTGTGTGTGATAATTGACCTCCAATCCTTCATCTGCAAAATGAAAAGGTTGGGTTGCTAACCTTTCCTTTCTCTTCTGGCTCAAAAACCGTGGTCCTGTTCTAGAGTTTAAGAAGCAAGGGCCCATCCTATTCAGGTCTCCCAGTCTCTTGGTAGCGAAGGGGAAGTAAAGCTTCATTACCTGCACCCAGCCTCAAGGGATCCTTGTATAACAGCATTATCCACAGCTGTGTTTGGAAAGAATAATCATGGGTTAGTCAACTACCTTAGGGCCCAGTAACCCCATTGTGGAATGGTTTGGAAATCTCCGATGAGTGAGCTCCTCTGAAAAATCCTCAGGGGGAGAATAACTGCTACCATTCCGGCTGTCACTTACCAAGAGGGACAGAGTCCTTTGAGGAAACCACTGTGCTTATTTCAATCAGCTCAGGCAACATATGGGGGCTGACTGATTAAGGCCTAAATAGCCCTTCTTAGATTGGCCTCTGAGTCATGGAAGGCTTCAATAACTCATCTATAACTACAAGGTAGTTGAGATTTATAAGAATAGTTACACGCCTAGGCACTCCATTTTATCATGTAATTAAAAAAGAAAAATCTTTGCTGTGAATAATATAACCAAAAGGCAAAAACCTATTTGGGAGATTACCGCCCCCTCTTCCCCATCGAAATAACTGAGTGTCTGCATATGTTGAGCTTTTCCTTGCTTAGCAGTATCCCTGATCTATGTATTCCCTGTAATTGATGATCTTTGAAGGGTATATGTTGATGGATACTAGATAACTAATGGATCAGGGAGTTATCTTTCTTTTGCCTACCCTCCAAATATCATCTATTACATCCCCAAACAACCTAATCCCATAGAGGATGCTTTGGCGTGCCAGATCATGAAGCCTTGGGCTGTGTAGCAAGTGACTATTCCTCACAAAGGGTCGTTACCAACGGAAAGCTGGAAGATTTCAAAACGAAGATGAAGAATCTTCTATGTTGCAAGCACCACACTCAGCACAAAGCAATTGACACAGTTTTTGCCCTCAGAAAGTTTGCATTCTATTAAAAAGAAACATGTCCAGAGATAAACACATATTTTTTAAAAAATGAGTACAAGGTGACTTCTGGATGGAGTCATTAGCAACTGAGGGTGGAATGGCAATCAGGAAAGACCTCAGGAGGAAGAATTGCTTCCTAAGAGGTTTTTGGAGCTGAAAAAGATAGATAACACCACATCTACTCACTAATTAAACATAGATGTCCAAAGTAATGTTGGGTTGGGTTTTTTTTTAATAGGAATGATACTTTAGATTTATAGCTGAAGAAAGGGATCTCAGAGGTCTAATCCAATGCTTTCCACTTATAGTTAAAGAACCTAAAGTTCTAAGAGCTTAAAGGACTTGCCCATTGTAGCACAGGCAGAAAGTAGCAGGATTTAAACCTAGAATTTTGATGCTGAAGTCATCCCACTTTCTCTACTGCACCATAAAGGGAGCAAGATGGGGACAGCTAGATGGCTCAATGATTTGAGGGTCTCAAGTCTAGAGATGGGAGGTTCTGGGTTCAAATCCAGACCTCAGACACTTCTTAGCTGTGTGACCCTGGGCAAGTCATTTAACATCCATTGCCAATCTTACTATTCTTCTGCTTTGGAACCAATGTATAGTTCTGATTCTAAGAAAAAAATGTAAAAGTTAAATAAATACAAAAAGGGAACAAAATAATACCATAAAAGAAAATGTGAAGTGAAATTGGAGAGGACAATGAATTGATAGTTAGGGAACCTACTTCTGCCATTTATTAATTGAGTGACTTTGGAAAAAGGAGAGGAAAGGCAATTAGTATTTGTATAGAGCCTTCTATGTGCCAAATACTATGATAAATATGTTTTTTACAAATATTACCAAATTTGATCCTCACACACAGCACTGAGGAGAGTTATAATTCCCATTTTACAGTTAAGGAAACTGAGACAGAGGTGAATTGACTTTTCCAGTTTTACACAGCGAATACCTTCTGATTGCAGATTTGAACTGAAGTTATTTTGGTTCCAGGACTAGCAATTTTATCCACCAACACTGGGCTCCCTGCTCAATCAAGAAATTTCAAGCACCACTTTGTGTCAAGCTTTGATGATACAAAGAGAAAACTCAATAGTCACTACATTCAAAGAATTTCTGTCCATGGGGAAGAAAATATATGTAAATGACTATATGGAAGACATGGTCCTTAAAGAAAGGAATCCTTGATTATATTCACACCAGTGTTACTGCCAGGATGTGCTAAAAGGGAAACAAGTGTAAAACAAGATTTAGTGCTTTGGGAAAATGGAGATGAGTACCATTGGGCTCAGTCCCTAGCCTTCATAAACTACTTGTTCCAGGTAATTTCTATCTGATCACCACTGAACATAAAGATTAAAAGAATGAAACTCTTACTACTACTACTACTACTACTACTACTACTACTACAGCGATGACTACTACAACTACTATGACTACTACAACTACTATGACTACTACTACTACTACTACTACTACTATGCTACTATGACTACTACTACTACTACTACTACTACTACTACTACTACCACTATGCTACTACTACTAACACTACTTCTAAAATTACTACTATTGCTGCTGCTGCTACTACTACTATTAATTATAATAACAGTAATTCACATTTATAGTTCATGAAATGATAGTTCCATTTGCTATACCTATTTATGGAGTACTTTATGTATATACTGTAAACCTTAAAATTTCTTAGACTTATAAATGTTGGAAATGTCACCTTTGGGAAATTTCATACTTGGAAAATTTCTTACTGATAGTCTATTGGAATGTGAACCCCATTGGCATGGGAGGTTCCTCCTCCTCCCTTCTTAAGATTACTTTAGGACAGAAACCTTTTGCTGAACAATGGAAAGGGCTTTGACCTATGCTTAAGCATAGAACAGGAATTTCTTTGAGTCATGATTGATTTTAGAATTAATACAATGACAACATAGATAAGAGAAAACTTCCAGAAGGATTTAACATTGGAGTTGGATCTTGGGAAATTGGTCAGAATTCAACAAGTTCAGGGAGGATGGAGTGGACACACAGCTATACAATCTCAACAATTACAAGAGAGTGGGAAGAGAAGAAGTACTCAATGTATTTTCTTAAAAGTGAGTAATCTAGTTTGGTAGGAAGTACTGTAAATTCTGGCTGGAAATGTAGCTTGAAGCCAGATTGAAACTGGCCTTGAATGCCAGGTTAAGATGATGGAAATCTGTTTTCTAGCAAAGGAAGCCATTCCCCACTCCCCTCATTTAGACTAAAAGGATTGAAAATAATGTGAGAATGTAATTTTTAGATATTGTATTAATTCCTATGTCTGGACCCTGAATTAGAGAAGTCGCAATCAATTCCTATGTCAGGTTCTATGATTAAAGTCTCCATTATGCCTTCCTCACAAAACTTGATTAATTGATCAAGGTTTTTCCTGCCTACCTGATCCCATTACCTAAGGGGATGAGAAGTGGCTGAGAGCCTTAAAGAGCAACCTCCTCACAAACTTCACCAATCAGAAATGCCATGGGATGTCCTAGGGAGGGACTGAAGAGTGAGCTCTGGAATTGTATGTAAAGATCTGTCTAAAGGACCTTCTTAATGAGTGAGGAAGTCACTGACCTGTCAATCTATTGGTAATATGGTAGCCTCATCAATAAATTGTTCTTACCCCCAAACCAGACTCTCGAATATTTTAATCATGACAAGAAACAATTGAAAAGGTGGGAAATGGAAGAAAGGGAGCGAGTAATAATAATAACAACAATAGTTTCTTATTAGGAAAATCAGGACATTTTCAAAAACATTACTTTTTAATTTATCTGATTCTCACAACAAAATGGTGATGCAAGTATTATTATTAACCCCATTTTGAAGGTGAGGAAATGGAGGTTCAAAGAGATTAATTACTTACTGAGGCTCACAGAGCTAGTATGTATGCATTTGAGGGAGTGAGTAATCGCAGGATTTTCTGATTCCAAGTTGAATAGTCTGTCCCCTTTGCTAGTCAATTGTCTCTATAAATACTGTGTAGTGTAAAGATTACTTTACCCTTAAAGGGCAAAAAGGACTTTTATGGAGTGGTTGCAATGAGTTCAAAAGGTTCTTGTTGTAGTTGTTATTCTTTTTTTTTTTAATTAGCATTTTTGAATATTACCAAAAAAGTCCACTAGCAAAAATTACAAAGAGAAATTCCATTTAAAATAACTCTAAACAATATAAAATACTTGGGAATCTACTTGCCAAGGCAAACATGGGAATTATATAAAAACAGTTATAAAATACTTTTCGCACAAATAAAGTCAGATCTAGACAAGTGGAAAAATATTAATTGCTCATGAGTAGGCTGAGCTAATATAAGAAAAAGGACAATTCTACCTACATTAATTTATTTATTCAGTGCCATTCCAATGAAACTATCAAATAATTATTTTATAGAACTAGAAAAAATAATAACACTCATCTGGAAGAACAAGAAGATGAGAATATCAAGGGAACTAATTAAAAAAATGTGAAGGAAGGAGGCCTAGCAGTACCAGATCTCAAACTGTACTATAAAGCAGCAATCATCAGAACAATCTGGTACTGGCTACAGAAAGGAATGGTAGATCAATGGAGTAGATTAGATATACACAATATATACGATAAATGACCTTAACAACTTTGTGATTGATAAACCTAAAGGCCCCAACTTTGGGGATTAGAACTCACTCTTTAACAAAACCTGCTGGGAAAATTGGAAAACAGTATGTCAGAAGCAGAGTATAAGCAAATATCTCACACCTTTTACCAAGATAAGGTCAAAATGGATATATGATTTAGATCTAAAAAGTGAAATCATAACTAAATTAGGGAAACACAAAATAGTTTAACTGGCAGATATATGAAAAAGGAAAGAATTTATGACCAAACAAGAGACAAAGAGTATCATGAGATATAAAATGAATAATTTTGGTAATATTAAATTAAAAAGGTTTTGTATAAACAAAACTAATCTAGCCAAGATTAGAAAGGAAACAACAAACTGGGGGAAATTATAATAAATATCTCTGATAAAGATCTACTATCTCAAATTTTTAAAGAACTAAGTCAAAATAATAATATAAGCCATTTACAAATTGATAAATGGTCAAAGGATTTGAACAAGCAATTTTCAGATGAAAAAATCAAAGCCATCAATAATCATACAAAACAATCTTCTAAATCACTCTTGATTAGAGAAATGCAAATTAAAACAGTGCTGAAGTACCATTTCACACCTATCAGATTGGCTAGTATGGCATCAATGGAAAGTGGTAAATGTTGGAGGGGACATAGCAAATTTGGGACACATGCATTGTTGGTGGAGTTGTGAATGGATCCAACCATTATGGAGGGAAATTTGGAACTATACCCAAAGGGCTATAAAACTGTGCATACCCTGTGATCCAGTAATGCCACTACTGAGTCTGTATCCCAAAGAGAAAATAAAAAAGGGGTAAGCATCTACTTGTACAAAAATATTGCTCTTTTCATGGTGGCAAAGAACTAGAAATTGAGGCAATACCCATCATTTCAGGAATCACTGAACAAATTATGGTACATATTGGCAATGACATACTTTTGTGATATACAAAATGATGAACAAGATTGTTTCACAAAAAGCTGGAAAGACCTGCAGGAACTGATGCAGAGTGAAATAAGGCAGAAGTGGTGGAACACAGTACACAATAACAGAAATGTTGGATGATGATTATCTGTGAAAGTTTGGCTACTCTCAGCAATGCAATGATCTGGAACAATCCTGAAAGACTTATGATGGGGAATGCTATCCACCTCCAGAGAAAGAACTATTGGAGTCATCTTTCACATCAGCCTATTTTAGTTTTATTTTGGGGCTTTGTATGAGTATGCTTTTACAACAATGGCCAATTTTCAAGTGTGTTTTGTGTGACAATAAAAAAAGAAGAAAAAGCCTCCCCAATTTTTGTTAGTCCTTCAGGTAGATTCCACCACAGGTCATTTTCTGAGTTGCTGTCTAATCCCTAAGGCCATGGGAAGAACCCTAAGTCTCTCTATATACTTTGGCATAGAGGCTCAAATAGGATATTATACCTGTCTTTAAATATTTCAAAGGTTGCTATGTGGGCAACAGGTTAGACTTGTTCTGCTTGGTCTTAGAAAGCAGAAAGAATCAGCAAAGAGAGGCCAATTTAGCTTTGATATCAGGACAAATAACCCATTAGATACAGTTAGGTGGCATAGTGAATAGAGCCCTGGATCTGGAATAGAAAGACCTCAATTCAAATCCAGCTTCAGAAACCATTTGATTCTATGACCTTGACTAATTATTTACCTATTATCGGTGTCAGTTTCCTCATCTGTAAAGATCATACAGCCTATCTCTCAGGGTTATTATGAAAATAAAATGAGATAATATGTGGAAAGAACTTTGCAAATTGTAAAGTACTATATACATGATAGCACCATCATCAATGCTATCATCCTTGCCTTCATCTTCATCATCAACACCATCATCATCATAGCTGTACCAAAATAGAATAGACCCCCTTCTCCTTCACTGGAGTCATTAATAATCATATCTGGATGACTTGTTGGGTATGTCCTAGAAGGGACTCATTTTTTGCTGTGCTGTGTCCTGGGTTACAAGGTCACTAAGGTCACTTCCAACTCTGAAATTATCTAAATCTGTGATTGATTCTTTGCATCTAGGCATGTGCTTGTACAGGCAAGTGTAATTCTCCCCGCCCCGTTCTTCCAGAAAAGACAGCTCTTTATCCTAAAGACCAAATATATGGTAAGTAGACAGTGGTGCCCCCCCCCAAGTCATGCTACAGGGTTTCATGTTGCTCCCAGTGAGGTTTGGTCATGATGCATTAATGTCATTCTTATATAGCAACCTTTTATAATCTATGCCCATACTGTGTGCCAATGTGCAATAGTTCAGATTCAGCCAGAGGACTGAAATTTCACACTTCCAAATGGACAGGCTGCTGCAAACTGGCAAAGGGCTTATCAGAAAAAACCAGGGCATTTCCAAGCCTTTTAGATAATATAGAAGGTAACAGAGTTGAAATTAGGAATCTCAGAAGCATTGGAAACAGCACTAGGGGCAGCAGATTTAAACTCAACCTCAACTGGAGGGAAAGGAGGGAGGATGGGATAGAACCTGAGGCAGGAACCTCAACATACTAGTGGGACGATGCAGAGAGGGAGGCCTTTGTTCAAGACAGGGTAGACAAGAATCAAATCCCCACTTACCATCTGGTAGTTTCCTGTTCAAACTAATTATTCCCACTAATTAGATATTAAACTCTTGTCTCTATGAAATTAAAGTCAAGTGCTATAAGCAAGCTCAAAATTCAGCATCCTGGTGGCAAAGCCCTGGTTACCCATCCTAGTTACAGATTTGGAATCAAAATCCTATCAAGAAGTGAAGTTCAAATTTTGGAGATCTCTTTACAAGGCTGAAGGCTTAATTGGTGGCCATACTTTAGGTTCTGCAGAAAATCCATCCTAAAGATACTACTAAGTTTAGATTTCTTCTGTTCTGCTGCTATGCCTGCTTGAAGTGCCCAGTGTCCCAAGAAACCTCTAAGCCAATGGAAATACATTGTGAGAGAATAGACTCCTTAAAAGGAGGCTCCACTAAATGTGGATGATGAAAATAAATAAACAAACAAGTAAATAAATATAGGTGATGAGGAGAGTTTATTGCCTTTCAACCTGATTTGCCCACCATAATTGAGAAAGGAAGATAGAGACAGAGAGGAGAGGCAGAGAGAGATAGACACACACACACACACACACAGAAAGAGAAACAGAGACAGAAAGAGACAGAGAGAGAGAGAAAGAGGGTGGGGAGTCAGAGAGAGAGACAGAGAAAGAAAGAGAGAGTTAGAGAAAAAAAAAGACTGAGGGCCAAGAAGAAAGTCATCTATATAGGCAGAATAATCTCCTTGTTAACCTTAAAATACAAATTGTACTCATGGTTAAGTAAACTAGTAGAGATGGAAAGCTACTAGACTTTCTTTGGGATGAAGTTTGCTCTAAGAAATTATTTTGTCTTTGGAAATGGATCTGATTTTCTTAGCTTCACAATTAGATGGATTTTAAAACATTATTCTGGTCATTGAAAGCGGGAAAATAATTTATTTTTTAACAAAAAGCTTCTGAAAATTACCTTGCAAAAAAGCCTTCTTGGGGATCCTTTAGTTTTATATATTAACTTCTATATCCTCAGTGATGTTAGTGCTCTATTAGTGATCTCCTCTTCTTAGAAGGTAAACTCCTTGAGAGAAGGGAGTTTTTATTTGTGTTACTAGCACTTAGAATAATTTTTAGTAAGTAGCACGTTCTTAATAAATTGTCTTTTCATTCATTCAATCATATCTTCATTAATTCATTCATTATCTTGTTAGACTCTATAGCCAATTCAAAGAACGTTTAATGCTTGCTAGCTAGGCACTCTACTAAGAAACTGAGGGTACAAAAAAAGGTTTAAAATATAGCCTCTGAGCAGGGCAGCTATATGGCTCAGTGGTAGAGAAGGCCAGGTATAGAGAAAGGAGATCCTGGGTTCAAATCTAATCTCAGACACTTCTTAGCTGTGTGACCCTGGGCAAGTCACTCAACCTTCATTTCATAGCTCTTACTGCTCTTTTGCCTTAGAACCAATGCACAGTATTGATTCTAAGATGGCAAGTAAGGGTTTAAAAAATAAAACAGCCTCTGCCCTCAAGGAGTTTTTATTCTATTTGGGGAAAAATCATACAAATAATTATGTAGCAACAAGATATATACAATAGAAATTATAGATATCCTGAAGTTGGGAGAAGACATTTAGTCAAGCAAAGCCCAAATAAGCAATTGACATTGAGGACTGGCTTGCAGATCAGTTGTTTTGGAAAGAAGAGCATGAGACAGGTAAGTAATTCTATATGACTTCATAGAAAAAGTGGGAACATACAGGAAGCCAGTATTCTATTGCATGCCAGAAATATTTTACTCCAGTTTTGTAAATCTATCAATCTCTGTGGTTCCATAGTATATAGATTAGATACTTGGACAGGACAGTCCCCAGAGCATGAGAAGAGTAATAATAACCACTATTCCTATAGTGGACACTATGTGCCAGGGACTGTGCTAAATGCTTTGCAATCATTATGTTATTTGATCCTCAGAAAAACCCTAGAAGGTAGCATGTAAACAGTGTTTTGAGGTTTACATAGCTCACTACCCATATAATCTCATCTGATTCCCACAATAACCCCATTAGGTAGTTATCATTACTACACCCATTTTACAAATTAGAAAACTGAGGCTGAGTAAAGATTACTTACTTGCCCAGGGGTCACACATCTAGTAAGCATCTGATGCAAGATTTGAGCTGTCTTCCTGATGCCAAGCCTAGCAGTCTATCCATGTGATGAATATCCTTTCTCTTAAACCCTATGCCTAAATGGGAATTGATTAAGCAAGACCAAAATGGAATCAAATGAACTGAGCCTAGGAACTTAGACTGTGTTCTTGGATAGATTTTGCACCTGGAAAACAAACTAAAAAAAAAAACCTTCATTGCTTTGGATCTAATTATAAATGATATGGGGCCCCAGGGAAAGCTATTGAAGCTGTGGGTGCTCCTTTTAATTTAGGAAACATCATTTGTCAGGCTCCAAGTAAAGCAAAGAGCTTGCCCTTTTTAGTTATTCTTTGCTTTTAAAAAATAAAGAGACTATGTCATCAGGTAGAATTTACATGAACCTAAGCTATTCAACAATCAATTTTAGTAAAATAGCAACATGATTGAGTCACTCCCCTACTCAAAAATCTTCAGGGACTCCCTATTTTCTTGAGGTTAAAATACAAAATCCTATGCCTGGCATTTAACACTTCCTCTTCCAATGTGGCATTCAACTACTCTTTCATTGCTATTTCATATCATTCTCTGTCTCTTAGCCTTCTTTCCAATCCAACTGATCTGTGAGTCATTCCTTGAACATGCCAATCCCTCATTTGCTTTGGTGTCTTCAAATAAATGGTCTCTTATACCCACAAGGCTCCTCCTTATTATCTCTCCCTTTTAGAATCCCTAGATTTCTTATAAATTCAGTTCAGATACCACCCCCTACATGAAGTCATTCTTGATCTCCATAATTTTTGACACTCTCCATCTTGAAATTACTCCTTAAAATATTTCATTTGTATTTTTGTTTTTAAAACCTTTGCCTTTTGTCTTTAAATCAGTAGTATCAGTTCCAAGGCCAAAGAGCAATAAGGGCTGGGCAATGGGGGTAAAGTGACTTGCCCAGGGTTATACAGCTAGGAAGTGTCTGAGGCCAGATTTGAAACCAGGACCTCCAGTCTCCAGTCCTGGTTCTCTATCCACTGGGCCACCTACCTGCCCCCTATATATACTTTAAAATTGCTTATCTGTATGCATATTGCATTCCTATCCCCTAGAATGGAATGTAAACTCCTTGAAGGCACAGATGATTTTGTGTTTGGATATCCCTGGTGCCTGGATTAACACCTTGCCCTTAGTAGGCTCTTAATAAATCTTTATTGAAGGGAATTAAATTAGAACAAGATAGTGAGAAATCTATTTCTATGGCTATCAAATGCTTATTAAATGGTCCTTTGGAATACTGTGGAAAGAATTGTAGCAGTGGGAGATTGAACTAGATGATGTTGAGATCCCTCCCGAGGCAAAGATTCTAACATGCTGAAGTAGATAGAAGGTGCACTTTCTAAGGATAGTATAGTTCTAGGTATTCCAGTTCGTCATCCTCGGTTACCAAGAGACCACTACTATTATATACTATTCCAGAGGAATATCTAAAAAGAAACACACCAATCTAATATATGTGGATATAGATATAGATATAGATATAGATATAGATATAGATATACCCATATGGACAGATATGTAATATGGACATAGAAAATATATATGCAAACATTAAGGGAAACACAATAGGTATATGTATGTGTTTATGATTGTATATATGTATATATAAAATGGAGATGGGATTGTAGAGTAGAAAGAATTTCATATTCTAATATGACAAACTCAGCATCATATATTTCTGGGGGCATCAGTGATTCTATCAAATCCTTCCATCTTCCCTAATGCTTGTGACAAACATCAATAACTGAAATCACACAGTACAGTGTTGATTAAACATCTATGATAAAGAACCAAAGTGAAATGAGAAGACATTTAGCTATTTGCTCAATGGTACCATTTACATTTTTCTGAAGACAATAGGGAGCTAGTGCTAACTAGCCAATTAGCATGGTGCCACAGGTGTTGGGGGAGTCACTACATCTGAGCATCTGAGACCAGAGAACTTGGGGAGAATCTTTGTTTTGGTACTTTCTACCTGTTACTTCTGTCCATATTTTCATAGGTAATATTGGGTCAGATTATTGGAGGGTTCAAATTTGACTTTAGATACTTATCCTGGGCAGCTCACTTAATCTTTCTCTTTCTCAACTCCCTCTTCTGTAAAACTGGGATAATGATAGATTCATCTTCTAGTTTTCTTATAAGGACAAAATGAGATAAAATAATAAAGAGCTTACAATCCTCAAAGAACTATTTAATTGCTAGATATTAGTAGTAGTAGTAGCAGCACCAACAGCTCCAGTTATAATAGTAGTAGTAGTAATAATAGTAATAGTAGTAGCAGTAGCAGTAGTAGTAGTAGTAATAGCAGCAGCAGCTACAGTTATAATAGTAGTAATAGTAATAACAGTAGCAGTAGTACTACTAGTAGTAGTGGTAGTAGCCGTAGTCCTACAAATTATTTCAGCCCCTAACTTGTTTTTTCTCCATAGTGTTACTGTTCACAGTATCAAGAGGACTCAGAAGTCCATCAGCTTCTCCCAGTGACCTGATTTCTCCCCCCCCCCAAAAAAAAATTTCCAGTCCTGAAATGCTGGAATCTTATTTTAACATCAGATAAACAGGTCATGTGATCAACTCTCAACTTAGCAGTTAACATCTGGAATGTTTCCATATTCCCAGTGGCCATTCATTGATTTCTATGGTTTGGGGAATATGAATATGAAATGGATTTTTTGCATATGCTGCCCTATATTTTACAATTAAGAGTTCAAAGAAGAGTCAGTCTCAAGTCATAATGTACTCATGAAGTGGAAACAGTTTTACACAGCTCAAGACACCATCATCTCAGGAGAATTTCTTCAACTCAGATTTTTTTTTGGGGGGAAAAAAGAAAGAAAAGTTTTTATTCCAAAACCCACATCTAAAAGAAACTTTCAGTTCATTGAAAAATGAAGTAGAAATTCACAAAATGAAGGATTTTACCAAAGATTTGATGAAGTTAATGGATGTCACTCTTTAAAAGTTTTAATGATTTACTGAAATCGTAAGTGACCCTCAAAGGCATTCCTTTCTCTGCCCAAATTTCTTTGATATCCATGGTAAAGTAATAAAGCTTATATTCATGTCTCCAGTATCCCCTCTTGGTCCATTTTTCTACTTCTCTGGATCTTCCCACTTTCTCTTCACTCTCAGGTCAAAAGTTCCTAATGTCTGCCTGATGCAGTAAAGGATTTAATCAGGGCAAGCTGAATGCAAAAGATGCTGCAAACCAACATTCCACTCAGAACTCCCAGGAAGTGTGGGGCTTTGAGAATCCAGGGGATAGTGAAGAGATGGTAGCCACTACTCCAGACTGGGGATGAGCTTGCAGAGCTCAAAGGGAAGAATCAGCCTAAATGAGTAGGCATAGTTCATCGGATTTATCTTCAGCAAGAAGATAGAGGAGATAATGACATTCATCCTTTTTTCCACTGGACCTTTATTATCTCGAGTGGGTGAAGGAGGATAGAATTTGCTGCACTAGAGGGTTCCCTAAGTGCCCTAGATACATCATCTTTGGAGATTTCAATTGGTTTACACAATATTGCTAACAAAATCATTTATCTTCCTTCACCCCAATGGGAGAAAAATAGCACCAAGCAAGTTTGTTGTTTTTTTTTTTTTAGCTAGTAGAGAAGAGATGGAAATTTTCTTCACATAACAAAGGGGTCTTAAAAGTAAAAGACCTGTTTTCTCTCTGAGCAGCTGGATACTCATCTCTCTCCTCCCCAAACCAAATCCTTTCTCTTAATTCTGTGAGGAAAAAAAGGACCAGTTTTAAAATCCTGAGAAATGTAAACTCTGCTGGTATTGGAGGGCATATTCTTCTTCAGATTATTTTTGACAGATGTGATTTTTGTTCCCATAACAACAACCTCAAATATCTAAGTCCAGATATTGCATAGATATGTATGAATTACATTGACAAGGCAAAATCTATTTTATTCATAGCCTCATAATAACATAGCTCTAGGGCTGGAAGGGAGCAAAGAGGTCATCTAATCAAGATCTCTCCTTTTACAGATGAAGAAACTGAGGCTTAGAGCTTTCTAGTCCATCAATTAGCATTTATTAAACACTTCCCATTTACCTACCACTCTTCTAGCTACTTGCCCAAGCTTACAAAAGCAGTGGGACTTGGAAGCACAATTTGAACCTAGGTTTTCTGACTCCATAGTTATTTCTCAGTCTCCAGTATCATGCTCAGGAAATATCACATTAATAGAAAGAAGGTTAAATTTAGAATCAGAAGATCTGAATCTGAACCCTGGCTTCAAATCTTACTGGATGTGAATTTGGGAGAGACTCTTTCCATCCCTGAGCCTCAGTTTCCCAAATTATAAAATGATAGAGTTGGACTAGATAATCACTCAAATCCTTTCCTAATCTCAATCTTGGGATAACTAATTCTCTAATTTATTAGTAGTAGTTTTTAGGTATTTTCTTTTAAGTTGAGAATTATACCTTTGATTATATGAGACACAGAAATTAAAAGACATCCCGCAAAGAAAACCTGAAGTCTATCTGGGTCTCCTCTGCTATTGCCAAACTACATGACCTTGATGCAGTTTTCTTTCTCTCTCCCAAAAATACATGCTTTTAAACTAGGAACATCATCAGCGACACATTTCCAATCCCAACATCCAAACCTCTTAAGTTTTACAAGATACAAGAAAGTCCTAAATGGATGCCCCAAACATGGCTTAAGAAACTATTAATCATGGACTAGATGACCCTTTGCCCACTTGGCACCATTTTTGCTGATAGTTTTCTGAGAGCAATTCTTACTCTCTAATAATCTAAGACATTTGCCTAAGATAATACAGATGCCAATTTACATATCATAAGAGTGAAATGTTTTTTTCTTTGTTTTTTAATAAATCATTGGCATGGACAGGGCAATATTTTTTTTTAATTTATGTCTTTGAGCTTATCTTCTGTCTTGATATCTTAGTATTTTGCCAAATGTCAGTGTCTGCTTCTTGTCTCTTGTGGGACCAAGTCAATACCTTCAATCAGATGATCAATGGACTATCACGGGCACCCAGCTAACTCTGCAAATCACAACCTGTCCACTTTAATCCTTTGGCCAATTCAACAACTTTAGCAGTGTCTGTGTGGGAAGCTTTAAGAGAGATCTGCTGCTGCTGCTGTTACTGATATACATATATTTCTTATATATATATAAATGATTACAGTGTCTAATCCTTAAATGTTCAATAGCAATTGAGTTATATGCTTAAAAACCAGAGTTAATTCTGAATTACATCAAATATTTATAGAACATGTATGTGGCAAGAAGATAATTCCCAATATTATTTTGCTAAAAAGAGTTACTTAATTAAGAAGATATTAATCAGTATAGAATACAATACATAATAGGACAAACATTGACTCTGCAATGAAAGAATTTGAGTTCTTTAAATCCTATCTCTGATGCTTGCTGCCTGAATGACCTTGGGAATGTCTTTTGACCTCCCTGAGCCCAAGTTTCTTTGTATATAAAATGAAGAAGTTGTCCTAAGTGACCTCTGGGATCCTTCTCAGTGCTGGATCTATGACCTTATTATAACAATATTATAATTACTAGTAATATATTGTCTAAAACTTTAAGCTTTGCAAAATGATTTTCTCATCACATCCCCCTCAAGTCAGGGATAAATGACAGAAAAAAAGTTTGTAATCTTTCAATTAGTCTGCTTTGTACCATTCAGCAAATAAGGCAGTATTTATGATTCTCAGTCCTTAATGGGTTGTTAAACTTTCTTCCAAAAGACTTTAAACACAATTGTAAGTGGAACAAAAAAATTACCTTATTAGTGGGTAGAACGATCTTTCATGAGCAGTGCTTCATTTGGAGACATTAGGGATAGTCAACATTTTTTTTTCAGATTTTTAGGAAATTAAAAGAAAGTTTATGTGTTATCATCATGATCCTCATTCAGGTATGGCATGATCATCCTGTAATTTTGCCCATCAAGAAAAGAGATCTTTACTGTGCCTCGATGTGCAGAGCAAAGCCTGTCTACAAAGTTAAATTCACTCAAGCATTTGGCTTTTCTGCCATCCCATGATGGATGCTTATGAGAGTCTGACATTCATCAGGTACAAAACAGAGTAGAAACTGTCCATTCTAATTACCCAGAACAAAGGTAATTCTTCTACTGAGTGTTTAATTGTTTGGTGTGTCTCTTTTAAATTACACATTCTACCCACAGCCATACAGAGAAAAGAGGCATAAGGAATATTCCATTGGTTACAGTGATTTCTTACACTGCTGCTTCCAAAAGAAAATAAAAAAAACACATGATGTATCTAACTATTCAATTATTGAAATTATGAATTCGCTCATCTACAGCATATTTCCTTCATTTGTGTAATTTTAAAATGCATCCTTATTTGATTGAATGTTTTAATCTCCCTTAAACAGTGAGTAACTGGAAGTAAATGGCGCATTCCTAATAACATAAATATGAAAAATAGAAAGTACTTAGAGACTGCAGCCGAATACATTAAAATCAGTCAGTTCTCTAGTTAACGTATTTTCCTTCCTTTTGTGTACGAACCCATTCCATGGAGGAGACAGCTAGCAAATTCGTGTATGGATGTATAGATTTGAATATGTAATTATTATTATGTTCATAAATATATACATAAAGATACATATAACCATATTGTCTTGATTTCATGGTAAGACAGTAGAAATTGTCCAAAATACCTAATAGTTTCCCCTAAAGGAGCCTCCCGCACTGGTGCCATCCAGGTGCGGAGCAATCTGAATGAGGTGAACATGCCGTCAAATTCCACTCATCTGTCAATGTAGTGGATTATTTCTTGAGAGACTGAAATTGGCTGCTCAGGACCAGAACACCATCAATCTTACTCATGGAGGACTGGGGGAAGCTGCCTGCAAGAGAGAGAGAGAGAGCTCTGCTGCTACTGAGCAGGTGATGAGGCAGCTGTAAAACCTTCACTCTCTCTATAGCCAGGCTCTGAGTGAAAGATTTGTCATTTTTCACATTTCCCTGATACTTGGTATGCACTTGGTGCCTCCTTGTTCCTGTTCCATAAAGGAGGTGATTTTTCAAGCTTAGGCAAATGGGGCAAGTCTCTGGGTCGCTTTGATGCTCATTTTTCCCTCATAATGTCACTTGTTTAACCCATTTCTAAAAATGAGATGGCATTTTTCAATTTGCTTATTAATTTATTTATCTGTTCATCTGGGTACTGATTGTCTCAGGAAGCCAGGGAAAGTTTTCCCTTCTGCTTCCAGATCCATTTCATTCCTTTCTCTGCAGATTTAAGAGCCAAGCAGAATAGCATTCTCTTATTAAAAAAAAAAAAGAAGGAAGCAAACATCTTCCCTTTAAAAAAAGTAATGATATTGTAGACATTTCTGCCAAAATAAATGAGGGCATAGATGTTTCCTAGGTCTATGTTCTTAATCTTTTCAGCTAGGAAAAAGTTGAATAAACTCATCAAAGGTAAGCATTAGACAGCTGCATTTAGCAACCAGTCTCAATAGAGACTCCATTGCATCTTTAAAGGTGCAGAAAGCAGTTTGTGTTGAAAATGTGTTTTTATCTTTAAATTCTCATCATTCAAATGGTTTTCAAAGCCACCACTTTTTTAGCTTTCAAATTAGCAGTGTGCCTCTGCTAATAGCCTTGATATTTTAGGGATTAGGAGCTTCTCCAAAGGCAAAGGATACTGAAAAGCCACCATAGATTTGACTGGTCATAAATTTCAACTATGATAAAAAGATTTGATTTTTTGGCAAAAATGTTCATATTTTAGGAATATTTTAGAACATAGGCCTGCAAATTTCTGATTTTGACAAGTAACAGTTCTATCCAAAAAAGAATGCTAATGTACCCATTCTATGAATCAATACTGTATGTGATGTAGACTATTCTGTATAAGGCTGGAAATTCCAGAAAGTAGGCAAGATTTTGATACTCATTCTATCTCTTATTGGTCACATGGCCTTAGGCTAGTCAATACTCACCTCAAATTCCTCATCTGTAAAATGGGTGGCATGATCCCTTCCCTGCCTACCTCATAGGGTTTTTATTAGGATCAAAGAAGTCCACAGGATTGAGAGCTGGAAGGCATCTTGAAGATCATCTGAAACCCTGAATTGGATTCACTGGATTTGGGCTCAATTTCCAATTGTGTTACCTGAAATTTTGTATGTCCTTGGGCAAGTCCACCTTCCTAAACCTCTTTAAAATAAGGAAGTTGGGCTAGAAGGCCCCAGCTCTAAATCTAGGATCCTATGCCTCCAGCCTCCTCATTTTACAGATGAGTAAAGATAGTGAGTCATTGGTCCGAGTTTCTAAAACACCCTAACTCCCAAACCACATCGGGCGTATACACACTTGGAGAACCGAAAAAACCTGTTCAAACGGATTATTTGCAAGCAATCCACCCCCGGCATGTTGAGAAGCCTGCTCTATCTATAGGGATGGACTCCGCTTCAGAAGAAAAGGTGTTTGACTTTAGGAAGGAACAATTCATTGTGTATGCCTGCCAATGTGGTCCAGCTGAGGACTGGGGAGGTGGGAGAAGTGGGTAAAAAAGTTCCCAGGGCTCTGGCTTGTGTGTGTCCAGTACTGGGAAGGAGGATGCTGGAACCCACCCAGGGTGGCTTCCCTTTGGGGAGAGCGCCGGCTCTTTGCCATCCTATAGGGGCGCCGCCCCCTCTTTCTGTCCCAAAGACTAGCCTCCCGCCTGCCTCCAGGAGTCGGGCAGGGAAGGCGATTTGAGCTGGGGTCACTCTCTTGCCTAGCGCCCCCTGTCCCTGCTTCTGGCCAGCTCCCTCCGCGGTGCAGCTCAGCTCTAGCATCCCGGGGCGGTGGCGAGAACGAGGGGGCGGGGACGAGGCTGGCAGGCCACCAGCTGCCAGCCAGGAGCTGCGCGCTCCCCTGTGCTCACAGGGCTGGGGCGATGAGCCAGAGCCAGAGGGCAAGGTCAAACCTGTCCAAGTGGCCAGGCAGACACCAGCTCTGGGCATGCCTGAGAGCATGAGATGGGCTGCGCCCTCTTCCCGCCCCTGGGGCAGGAAGGATGGATGCGGCGCCGCCCACCCACGGGATGGCAGAAAGCAAGAACCCTGGAGCTGCTGGGGTGAGGCACCCCAGGCAGAACAGATGGGACTGGGGAGGGGAGAGGATGGTGAGATGAGGAGCAGAGGTGGTGGTGATTTTTGGAGTGGGTGAGGAGGAGGAAGTAGGTGGAGGGCAGGAGCAGATTTGGGATCTAGGGGTCTGGAGCTTTGGGACAAAGGCGCTGTGCTGCAGCCAGGTATGGGGTTGTTCAAAAGGACCAAGCAGGTGTTGGGGGGGGGGGAGGGAAGGAGGGGAGGGAATGAATGGGGGAATAAAAGAAAGCATTAAGAGAAAGAAGAGGGAAGATTGGGGGGGGGGGTAACCTAAGCAGGGAAGAGAGAAAAGGAAAGCATGGTGTGTGGAGGGAAAGAGCCAAGAAAAATCAGCATGGTAGGGTGAGACTGTACAAGATGAAAAAAAAATTCTACTCTGACAGAAGATGATAGGGGAACTGCATACAATTGAGGATACAAATTCACAGCAGAAAACCCAGGCTAAAGAGAACTTGGCCCCGGGATGTCCAGCAGGAATACCATGGTCAAGACAAAATAGAAGAGGTGAAGGAAGGGAAAATAAAAGAAGAAAACTCAGAAACCAAAAAGTTCATTCCTAACTTGACACCAAAATGCTATGATTCCCTTATAGAATCCTTAGTCAGATAGATACATTAGGGCAGTTACAGCATATGATCCATACTGCAAACAATAATATAGACACATGTTTTTACACTGAAGAAAGAAAATGAAAAAAAAAAAGAAAAAGAAAAAAGAGGAGCCTCTTCTTCCTTGAGAACCCTGGGTCTCCTCTGACTTTGCTCAGGGATCTTATCAGAGCACCAAAAGAAGTCCAAACCTTGCCATCCACAATACCAACCAAACCAGCCTTTTCAAGAGGTTTTCTTATGGCAAACCACACCCCCTTCTTTTTTTTTTTTCTTCCTGGAGAAGTTAATGGGAAAGTATGCCTCAGGGGCATTTCAGCAAACCAGAAAGAGCTTACACATCAGGGCAACCAGAAATAGCCACCGTGATTCAAAGGAAGCAGTGGGGGGAAGAGTGGAGGCCAAGCTGATTTCCATGCCAAGTACAATTCACCCATCTGTTTATAAAGAAACCAATAGAATTGACAGGAGGCTGCAATAGAACAACCTCCTGTTGTAGCTTATTGTTCCTACCTGGTCTGTGCAGGTGATGCTGTTGGAAAGTGTGATGAAGAGATCCCTGACAGAGGAGCATTGCACAAGCACTTATCCACAAATACAGGACCCAGGACATTGCAGAGACCATAGCCATACTCTAAATAAAACATTAGAGATGAGTTATTACCTCTACCCTTAAGCACATCATCACACAGTCAATACCAATGAGGAGGGAAGTTCGCAAAGAGACTCTCCCCCTGCTGCTTTGACTACAGACTAGAGGGCAGAGAGATCAGACCACATGGAATGTATAACCTGGGTCAAAGGACATGAAGAGCACCAAAGGATTGTAAAATCTGCACCCTGCCTGGAACTCTCATCATGTACAGGCTGGAAAGGGTGGGTTTTCCTAGTAAGTCCATGAAATGATTCCCTGATTCTTTATTGTCCATAATTACAGGACCTGATAACAATCCTGCCTTCCTTCCCAGTTTGAGTTCCCGATGGATGGCATCATTCACAGCCTTAGGTATGGTGCCTCCTTTTTTTTTTGTATCTCCATTTCTTTCCTACTCATTCCAACTTCCTTTTGAATCTGGCATCAGCTCAGCAGGTTACAAATTATTGGGTTTCCTTGGTATGTTTGTTTGTTTTACTTCTCAAGCGTTAATTATGAATCACCTGGTTGTCTTCTAACCCAAGTCATCATTTCTCCAAGTCACATCAGAAGCTCCTGCTGGATTTCACTTCTTTGGTTGGACTTAAAACTCCTAAAGAACTACATTAGGCCAGAATGAGGCTAAGATGCCATGGAGATGTGGGCTGGGGTGATTCAGGGAGCCAGAATTGAAAATTAACTCTCCTTTCTGGAAAACCCCTCTGCCTCTTTTATCTGCACAGATCACACAGGTACACTTGTTGTGTGGCTGAATCTGGGTGACTAGATTGCCTGGGTATTCAATGGTCAATAGCTACCTCTTTCATTAGACTTTTCTACTTTATCTGTCCTGTGGGTGGGTGCCCACAAACATCGGAAGACCTACACAGCTAAGCTGCTCCATGTTGTCCATCTTTCTGAACAATTTGTGTTGTGCTTCACCTGGCCAAATTAATTAAAAAGAAGGCACTTTCTCCAGTCAACCAATGGCTGAGAGGGTGGTGTCCGCCTGTCCAGTCAACTATAGATTATTTGTTCCAGTGGGAGGAGGGAGGGCAGTACCTGATGGATATTTCACTAGGGAAGAGAAAGCTGCCTATTATATATACTGCCCCTTTTCAAGCTTCTCTATTCAAGGAAAACTTCTTCAGATTGAAAAATCTGTAAGTGACCTCCCAGCAGGATTTCTTTATATGTGAAGATAAACATTGCTCAGAGTTTTGACATTCACAGTCAAAAACACACAGACACAGAAACATGTTCCAGTACACAGAGATGCATAATTTAAGCTAATTCATGGCATTAGAAAAGAGATAGGGACTTTAAGAAGATTCTTAGGGCTGCTATAGACCCATAATGACAACTGTAATTAAGCATAAAACAGGAAAACATTATTTTTGACAGCATGATGCCATCTAGGTCCCATTCTCTGAAGGCAATGGACTGTTCAGCTGATAATTAGTTTTGCTGCCCACTGTTTACTTTTGAAACCAGCATACTTTCCTCTATTGTTTTTGACCACCACCAATAGAATAGGAAGCATTCTCCTTATTTCAGATAAATAGCAAGAACCCCACTGTGAATTCTGAAATGAATGCATGGGGAAGGGGATAATTCTCCTAATGCTATGCAAATGGATATCAGGAGAAAGGTGGTGGCGGCATGCATCAAGCCTTCTGAGATTAAGTTAAAATGTGCTGTGATTTAATATAAACTTCAAAAATCCTAACACAAAACTTCCCCACTCTCCCAATTACTCCTTGCTTTTTCTTTCCTGTCCTTTCTCTATCCACACAGATCTTAACACAGAGCTGGCTTCTTTTCACTTCTCACTTGCCTGATTTTTTTTTTGTCTTCCTCATTTTCAATTAACTTTCTTTAATTCTCAGTATTACTTCTGAGCATCCTTTCACGTCCCTGCATTAGCCAGCACACTGGGTTTAACCAGCAAGCATACCACTGTCTCTATGTAAATAGAACATTCCAAAGAATAATTAATGTGCTAGCTAAAGCATATTCCACTAGTTCTTAGTGAATGTTTTCCTGATCTGCTTTCTGAATCTTAAAGCCTAAAGAAGCTTCTTACCTGAGTAATCCAACCAGGAGCAGAATGCTCTATTAGTGTTCATTGGAAAGATCTAACACTTTTTAAAATCCATGTGTAGGGACCACAATCAGAGGTTTTCAATAATCTTCTTTATCGGGATTAAAAAAGGAGAGCGATTTCTTTCTTTCTTTTTCTTGTTATCAATCCTATTTCCAGAATAAAGAAGACATCAGAGCTCAGATCGCGTTGTCAGAAAAGTAGCCAAGGTTTGAGGGGTGGAAACCTTGTCATCTTCACCTTTAAATCATCTGCTAGTGGTCCCTCTGTGCGATGAGCCCTTTGGAGGGATCTTGAGGTAATGTATAGTTCCCGGGGTACTTGCAGATGAAAATCAGTTTCGTCTTAATGAGGGACCATCCCTGTTCCCCTGCCTTCAGTGCAATCAGGCAACTCGCTCTGTTCCGAGAGAGCTGGACTGCTGCTAGACGGTGCCCTGAAGTATCAGTAGTCTGTTTCGATACATCCCTGCTCGGTAAAGTATCACATGTCTTAAAGTGACATTACCCTCTATTACAGTACCAGCGGATTTTTCTACCTGCCCACTAACTTAAACAACAAGACCAGCATTTTAACACTGTAATGCCGGATTTCTTTGTGCCGGATGTTATATTGGAGTAGATATAAAGGGAGGGCACAGCCTAAGGACAGGAGAGGAGGGGGTGGAGGGAGGAGGGAAGAGAGGCTGTAGAAAGATCAAGAGTTGTTGGGGTTTTTTTTTTTAATAGATCAAAAAACCCCTGAATCATAGGAAGAAAAGGGATATAGGCAGACTAGACCTTTGTTGAGCTGACCCCTCTTGGGAAGTTTAGTATGAACTTTGCTTCAATTTATTTATAGATTTAAGGAAAGACAGTTGAGTTAAAGTATTGTGATGCTGTGGGAGGAATAGGGGGATGAGAGACAAGACACTTCATTTCTAGGCAGATCTGCTTGCTTGCTGTGTGACCAAGGCAAGCCACCTAACTTCTCTGGGCATCTGTTTTCTTATCTGTAATATAGGGCAAGGGAGAATGAGAGAGTAAATTAGATGATTTCTAAAGTCCCTTCCTTCTTGAACATGCTCTAATTCTGTGATCTTACATTTGTTTTGTGGGGTCAATGTTGCCACCTTATCCAGTAAAGTATATTGAGTTCAATGAAGAGAATTCTGACTCTTTAAGCATCCTGGCCCTGGCTTTGACAAGGAAGGAAATGTTCAGGGAAGGTGCTTATTCTCACTGTCCCCACTTCCCCTTTTCATCAGCTATCTTTTAAAAAGAGCAATTCAACATTCAAGCAAGAATCCTGGGTTTCACAGAATAAAACATAGCTAGAAGCTTCACTGATCCCTCCCCTTTGCATTCACTCAACTATGTGCAAATCATATCACCCCACCAAAATCATGAGAATATGCGTTCCTTAAGGGTGGTAATGATTCCATTATTGGCATGCCCCAACGGATAGAACTATACATGGTACATAGTAGGTACTTTATAAATTCTGTTAAATTAGTGACCAATGAATTATCATTGAGATGGGTGAGATGTCTTAATATTAGACCTTGATTCTTTTTTTGGTCTATTAACAGCATGACCACAGGCACATCATTATGACTTTCTGAGCCTCAGTTTCCTCATCCAAAATGGAAATAATAATGATTTTTTTAACTACCACACAAGGTTATTATTAGACCCTGATGAGATCTTCTATATAGAAAATTTAAAGCATTTTATAAACCCCACTAATACTATTATGTTACAAGAGACATTATTTTTTTCTTCTTGTTATTGATAATAGTATGTTCCTACTAAATAATCCTTCTCTAAGCACAAAAGGATTTTCTTTTCAATTACAAGTGTTAAAAGAGGGTGTCACAGGTTTATTTACAATTCTTTTATGTGGACATATCCCCCCCCTTTTTTTGGAACCCCACTCAGTATTATTGTGTAATTCACATCAAGAAAATATTCTGTCATACATTCCATCCATTGGATGTCTCACATAAGTCAGTAGCACATAACATCCCTTTATCACAGCTCACCTTGGGAAAAAAAAAATCTCAAAGCATTACTAAATACAGGGGGAAAAAAACCTCAGTATAGAAGTAAAAAAAAAAAAAACAGAATCTCAAATGACCCAGGTTAGCAGTGGTTTTCTAGCTTTCATTTCCTGTGCTGTGGGAACTCCTGGCAATACCTCTGATATATACAGGAAGGTCATACTTTAGCCCCTAACATATTGAGATAAAAAGTGGCCAAACATGTGATCAAAGAATGAGCTCTGGGTAACATTATTTCTCACATATTAAGTCAGACATAGAGTACAAATGCAGCATGGCCTTGTGGACAGACAGCTGTATTTGCAGGCATGGAGAACCTACTTGACTCTGGATTCAAGTTTCATATCTGACATTTCCTGGTTGTGAAACTCTTGAGAAAGCCTCTGAGTGCAGGTAACTCTCTTAGGTTATAAAGAGACAGTTTAGGGGAGTCAAAAGAGCTCTGTTTCTGGAGGCAAAGGACCTGCTTGGGTATACCTTTTGACCCAGCAACATCACTATTAGATTTATTTCCTGAGGTGATCAGGGAAAAAGGAAGCATCCTATATGTTTCAAAATATTTATAGCAACTCTCTGGATGGTTGCAACGAACTGGAAAGTGAAGGGATGCCCACAAATTGAGCAATGGCTAAACAAGTTGGGGCATATGATTGTGATGGAATATTACTGAGCCATAAGGAATGACAAAGTAGTTAATTTCAGAAAACCATAGAAGACTTTTATGTAATTATGAAGAGTAAAACAAGTAGAATCAAAAGAGCACTATATATGCAGGAATAGAAATATTGTTTGAAGAGTGACTTGTGTATGTCCACCTCTAGAGAAAGAACTGATAAACAGACATAGAAAAAATATATGTACATATATATGTGTATATAGATATCTTTTTGTCAAATGATGCCTTCACTAGTAGAGGGAGGAAAGGAAAGGAGTTAACTAGATATTTCAATGCAGCAAACAAGCAAATTAATTTAAAATTAAATTTCACTTCTGGAATATGCCACCTGTTGGATCCTAGGCAAGTTGTTTCTCTCCATGGGTCTTGGTTTCTATAAAATAATGGTGTTTGAGTAGATGGTTATTAAGATCCCTTTTCACTCTACATTTCTGATCTGATGAGAATAAGAAAAATAGCAATTAAAATTGTTCTGATTGAAAGTGTTCTGATTGCCAATAAAAAAAAAGAGTTTCCTTATCTAGAATTTCTTATCTAACATATTTGATCTAAGATAAAACAGAGTCAACTCTTTTGTGTAGTTTTTGGAACATAGTATCAACGAGAAGAGAATCTGTTCATCGAGTAGTATTTCTTTATCAATTTCTTAAGATTTTCATCTGTTTATTTGGGACAAATGGTTCTTTCTGTTTTCTTAAAAAATTTTAAAAGAATTTAAGTTTATTTATTCAATTAATTAATTTAGAATATTTTTTCATGGTTTCATAATTCATGTTCTTTCCCTCTCCTTCTCCCACCTCCTCCCCAAGTGATTATTTCTTAACCCTTTATTAAGGATTATTTTATCTTCATTCATAGGACAAAGAGTTAAATATATTACCCATCTCTTAGTAATGCAGGTCACTGTGTAAAGAGTACTACTTTTCTTCTACCTAGTCATTCAACAAGAATTTAATATTGGAGCCTATGTGCAAGTTATTGTGTTAGGTGTTGGGAATACATCAATAAATAAACACATGCAAAATATATACTAAGTAAATTTAAAAAAACAATTTTTTTCAGATCAAGGTTGGGTGGTATATAAATGGAATTTGGGGAAATACTAAAGGGACTTCTGTGGGATTAAGTCCAAAGGCTTAAAATCTCATCCCCCAGAAGTGTATTCGTATTTCCCGAAAATTCCATTTATACAGTGGGGTGGGGAATACTAGAAAATCTGGTCTATCAAAAAAGGCCTCATGTAAAAAAATGACTTAAAAGAGGAAGAGGTGAGGCAGAAGGGCATTAGAGGGATGGATAGGGGAACATACTAGACAGAGAAGACAAATGGGATATAACATATGGGGAAGAGTAAGCAGTACAGTTTGGTTGGAATATAGAGGGCACAGAGGAGAATAATATAAAATCAATCATAGGAGGGGGAAGTTCTGGGTAAACATGGCAGCAGTCTAGACATAGGACTCTTCCTCTTCTCACCACCTACTGATACAGACTACTTCAAAAAGCCAAAAAACCCGAATTCACAAGAACAAAGAAACTCTACAGTAGGGTGCAGCATTGAAGGTACATGGGACTCAGGCATTTCCACACCATAAGGGGTGAAAAAGATTCTGCCAAAATGAGAACTGATCCACCCTCCCTCACCCCAACTATGGAGCCAGAGTCAGAGCCAGCACATGCTAGAATCAGTGAATGAGTGAGGGGTACCTCTGGAGCAAGTGAGGGGCACCTCTGTGTCCTTGGCAGCTGACTGAGACCACCAAGGTCCTACCCCTGAGAACAGCTAGACCTGAGGCCCCAGCAGACTGAGGAACTCAGACTGTGGGCGCCAGCAGGGAGACAGCACAGAGAAGGGCAGCAACCACGGAAGCTGCAGAGACTCGAGAGAGCTGGACTGAGCCAAAATCCTTGCTCCTTAGCTCCATACACAGAGATCCTGACCATCTCACTCAGATTTCTGACTCAAAAGGGAAGGAAAAACCACCAGAGTAATGGCAAACAGTGCCCAGGGACAACACCACCAAGAAAAACAAGAAGAAGAGGTTGACCCTGGATAATTTTATGGAGGAAAAACCCAGGCTACAGAGCAAATAGAAGACAAATAAACATAAATGTACCAAAGCCTTCTAAAAATGGAAATTGTCTTCAAGCTCTTGAAGTATTTAAATTGCAGTTCATCAAAAAGATGGAAGACTTCTGGCAAGAAAAGTGGGAAATAGTTCAAAAAGAAAATAACAGTTTAAAGGACAAAAACTCCCAATTGGAGAAATAGCTGGAAGCCACAAAAAGCAGGACAGACCAAACTGAAAAAAAAAAAAACTAGTCCTCAGAGACCAGAATGAGTCAATTGGGAGTCAATGATCTTGCAAAACAGCAAGAATTAATAGAGGAAAGTCAAAAGCAGGCAAAATAGAATAAAACATAAAAGTATCTCACTGAAAAGACGATGGGTCAAGAAAACAGAGCATGAAGAGACAATTTGAGAATCTTTGGTCTACCTAAAAACCCAGAAATAAACAGAAATTTTGACATCATACAACAAGAAATTATCCAAGAAAACTGCCATGATATTCTTGAACAAGGGGGGGGGGGGGATAGACATTGAATGAGTTCATAGAACATCCTCTACACTAAACCTCAAAAGACAACTCCCAGGAATGTAATTGCCAAATTAAAGAGCTTCCAAGCTAAGGAGAAAATTCTACAAGAACCCCAAAATAAAAAATTCAGATATCAAGGAGTACCAATCTGGATTACACAAGATCTGGTAGCTTCCACACTAAAGGATCAAAAGGCTTGGAATATGATATTCAGAAAGTAAAGAGAATTGGGTCTTCAACCAAGGATCACCTATCCATCAAAATTGACTATATACACTTCCAGGGGAAGGTATGGACATTCAACAAAATAGAGGATTTCCAAGTATTTTTAAAGAAAAGACCAGAACTAAGTGGAAAAAAATTTCCACTTGATATCCAAACAGAAAGATCAAGAAAAATATGAAAAGGTAAATAAGAAAGAGAGGGAAAAGGGGAAAATGTTTTTTTTATTGAAACATTATTCTTTACTGGCTTCAATAAGATCAAATTATTCATATTAGTATAGGGGGAAAATATTATTTGTAACTCTCAAAAATTATATTCATTATTATAGTAATTAGAGGAATCATTCACAGGAAGAGAATGGTAATAAGCTCTATAAGATGATATGCAAAAAAAAAGAAAAAGGGAGGGGGAATCAAAGATGGCACAAAGATACTTGATGAAATAAAATAAATAGCATAATCTTTATCATACAAAGATACACATGAGAAGGTGAGGGGAAGAATACTCTTATAAGAAGAAGAGAAAGAGAGTGCAAATTGGTAATACTTAAACCTTACTCTCATTGAAATCAATTCTGAGAGAGAAGAGCATCTAGATCCTTTGGGGATATGAATTCTTTGTTACCCTACAAGGAAAGTAATAAGGGAAAACGAAGGATCTAGGGGGTCATGGAGTACAAAAAAGGGAGGGAAGGAGAGGGGGTTGGGAACCTAAGAGACCCTAAAAAATAAGAAGGGAACAAAAGGGGGGAAGGGAAGCTTATTTAGGGCAGGGATTAGGGGGACTGATTAAAAGCAAACCACTGGTTTAAAAGGATATAGGAAAAGAAGAAAGGAAAGAACTAGGAAAGGATACCAAAATGCTGAGCGATACACAAGTGGCAATTATAACCTTGAACGTGAATGGGACGAATTCATTCATAAAATGAAAACAAATAAGAGAGTGGATTAGAAATCAAAATCCTACCATATGTTTTCTGCAAGAAACACACTTGAGGAGAGTAGTTGAAGAATTAAAGGTTAGAGCAAAACCTATTATGACTCAATTGATAGAAAGAAGGGAGGAGTTGTAATCCTGATATCTGACAAAGCCAAAGTAAAAATAGATCTGATTAAAAGGGACAGGGAAGGTAACTACATCCTGATAAAAGGGAGTATAGACAATGAGGAAATATCAATAACCAAAATATATGCACCAAATAGTATAGCATCCAAATTTCTAAAGGAGAAACTAGTGGAGCTCAAGGATGAAATAGAAAGAAAAACTATACTAGTGGGAGACCTGAACATACCAATATCAAATTTAGATAAATCAAATAAAAAATAAATATGAAAGAGGTAAGAGATGTGAATTAAATTTTAGGAAAATTAGAGTTAATAGATATATGGAAAAAAATAAATAGGGACAAAAAGGAATACACCTTCTTTTCAGCAGCACATGGTACATTCACAAAGACTGACCATATACTAGGGCATAAAAACTTGCCAAACAGAAGCAGAAAAGCAGAAATAATAAATGCAAATTTTTCAGATCTTAACACAATAAAAATAATAATCAGTAAGGGTATACGGAGAGGCAAATTAAAAATTAATTGGAAATTAAATATGATTCTCCAAAATTGGTTAGAGAACAAATCATAGAAACAATTAATAATTTCATTGAAGAAAATGACAATGATGAGACATCCTTTTAAAATCTATGGGATACAGCCAAAGTAGTACTCAGCAGGACATTTATATCCTTGAGTTCATATATTAACAAATTAAGAAGGGCAGAGGTCAATAAATTGGACATGGGAATGAAAAAACTTGAAAGCAAACAAATCAAAAATCCCCAGATGAAAACTAAATTAAACTAAAATAAATAAACTAAATAAATAAAAACTACATCAAAAATTAAGGGAGAAATTAATAAAATCAAAAGTCAAAGAAGTATTGAACTAATAAATAATACTAGAAGCTGGTATTTTGAAAAAAACAACAAAATAGACAAAGTACTGGTCAATCTAATAAAAAAAGGAAAGAAGAAAACCAAATTAACATTATTATAGATGAAAAGGGAGACCTCACCTCCAATAAAGAGGAAATTAAAGCAATCATTAAAAACTATTTTATCCAATTATATGGCAACAAATATGGCAATCAAGGTGAAAGGGATGGATATTTACAAAAATTTAAATTGCCTAAATTAACAGAAGAAGAAATAGAATTTATAAATAATCCCATATCATAAAAAAAACTGCCTAAGAAAAAAAATCCCATCAAAGAACTCCCTAAGAAAAAATCCCCAGGGCCTGATGGATTCACAAGTGAATTCTATCAAACATTCAAAGAACAACTAATCCCAATATTATACAAACTATTTGACAGAATAAGCAAAGAAGGAGTTCTACCAAATTTCTTTTATGACACAAATATGGTACTGATTCCAAAGCCAGGCAGGTTAAAAACAGAGAAAGAAAAATATAGACCAATCTCCTTAATGAACATAGATGAAAAAATCTTAAATAGAATACTAGCAAAAAGACTCCAGCAAGTGATCAGGAGGGTTATTCACTATGATCAGGTGGGATTTATACCAGGAATGCAAGGATGGTTCAATATCAGGAAAACCATCCACATGATTGACCATATCAACAAGCAAACCAACAAAAATCACATTATTATCTCAATAGACAAAGAAAAACCTTTGACAAAATACAACACTCATTCTTATTGAAAACACTAGAAAGTATAGGAATAGAAGGGTCTTTCCTAAAAATAATAAACAGTATATATCTAAAACCATCAGTCAAAATCATCTGCAATGGGGATAAGCTAGATGCATTCCCAATAAGATCAGGAGTGAAACAAGGATGCCCATTACCACCTTTATTATTTAATATTCTACTAGAAACACTATCAGTAGCAATTAGAGAAGAAAAATAAATTGAAGGTATTAAAATTGGCAATGAAGAGACTAAGCTATAACTCTGCATGGATGATATGATGATTTACTTAAAGAATCCTAGTGAATCAACTACAAAGCTAGTGGAAATAATCAACAACTTTAGCAAAATTACAAGATACACAATAGCATAAATCAAAAGCATTTCTATATATCTCCGACACATCTCAGCAGCAAGAATTAGAAAAAGAAATTCCATTTAAAATCACCCTAGATAATATAAATCTATCTGCTGAGACAAATACAGGAATTATATGAACACAACTACAAGACACTTTCCACAGAATTAAAACTAGATCTAAACAATTAGAAAAACATTAACTTCTCCTGGGTAGGATGATCTAGCATAATAATAATGACCATCCTACCCACACTTATTCACTTATTTAGTACCATACCCATTGAACTACCAAAAAAGCTTTTTTTTATTGAGATAGAAAAAAAAGCATAAGAAAGTTCATTTGGAAGAACAAAAGATCAAGGATATCCAAGGAAATAATGAAAAAAAATTGTGAAGGAAGGTGGCCTTGCAGTACCAGATCTCAAACTATACTATAAAGCAGTGTTCATCAAAACAATATGTTACAGGCTAAGAGACAGAAAGGAGGATCAATGGAATAGACTTTGGGTAAGTGACCTCAGCATGACAATCTAAGATAAGCCCAAAGAGCCCAGCTTTTGGGACCAAAATCCACTATTTGATAAAAACTGCTGGGAAAATTGGAAGACAGTGTAGGAGAGATTAGGTTTGGATCAACACCTCACACCCTACACCAAGATAAACTTAGAATGGGTGAATGACTTGAATATAAAGAAGTAAACTATAAGCAAATTAGGTGAACACAGAAGAGTATACATGTCAGGTCTCTAGGAAATGAAATATTTTTAAAACCAAGCAAGAGTTAGAAAAATCACAAAATGTAAAATCAATAATTTTGATTACATCAAATTAAAAAGTTTTTGTTCAAACAAAACCAATGCAACCAAAATTAGAAGGAAGCAACCAATTGGGAAAGAATCTTCATAACAAAAACCTCTGACAAAGGCCTAATTACTAAAATTTATAAAAAGCTAAATCAATTTTACAAAAATTGAGCCATTCTCCAATTGATAAATGGGCAAGGGACATGAATAGGAAATTTTAGTTAATGAAATCAAAAACTACTAATAAGCACATGAAAAAGTGTGCTAAATCTCTTATAATCAGAGAGAAGCAAATGAAAACAACTCTGAGGTACCACTTCACACCTAGCAGATTGGCTAACATGACAGCAATGAAAGTAATGAATGCTGGAAGGGATGTGGACATTAATGCATTGCTGGTGGAGTTGTGAATTGATCCAGCCATTCTGTAGGGCAATTTGGAACTATGCCCAAAGGGCACTAAAAGACTGTCTGCTCTTTGTCCCAGTCATAGCACTGCTGGGTTTGTACCCCAAAGAGATAATGGACACAAAGACTTGTACAAAAATATTCATAGCTGTGCTCTTTGTGGTGGCAAAAAACTGGAAAATGAGGGGATGCCATTCAATTGGGGAATGGCTGAACAAACTGTGGTATATGTTGGTGATGGAATACTATTGTGCTAAAAGGAATAATAAAGTGGAGGAATTCTATGTGAACTGGAATGACGTGGAGAAGTTGATGCAGAGCGAAAGGAGCAGAACCAGGAGAACATTGTACACAGAGACTGACACACTGTGGTACCATAGAATGTAATGGACTTCTCCATTAGTTGCAATGTAGTGATCCTGAACAACCTGGAGGGATCTATGAGCAACAACACTATCCATATTCAGAGAAAAAACTGTGGGAGTAGAAACATGGAAGAAAAACAACTGCTTGATTACATGGGTCGAAGGGGATATGGTTGGGGATATAGACTCTAAATGAACATCCTAGTGCAATCATCAATAATGTGAAAATAGGTTATGATCAAGGACACCTGTTATCCCCAGTGGAATTGCATGTGGGCTACAGCAAGGGCGGGAGTAGGGGAGGGAGGGATAGAATATGATTTTTGTAACCAAGGGATAATCTTCTAAATTGACAAAATAAAAAGGTGTGGTCCCCAAATTATAATAATTACAATTACAATTAAATTTTGAAAAATGTAAAATCAATCATAGGAGCTAGATAAATTAATTTAAGAATCAAATGAAAGAGGATGCATATTTTCTAAGAGATAATAGTGAGCTAATAAAAATTCTAGAGCAGCAGAGTGATGTGGTCAAAAATTGCTTTAAGAGTATGGATTTGGCAGACCTGTGTTCAAATCTCACCTCAAAACTTACAAGATAGTTCTGTGACTTAGGGCAGATCATAACCCTGAAAGTCATCACTGTCTTATTTATAAAGTGAGGATAATGATACCTTTAGTTTATATCATGAAGAATATTAAAGCTAAAATGAAATAATGAATGTAATGTATTTTGTACTTCTGGAAGCACTACATAAATGTCAGCTATTGTCATCATCATCACCATCATCATTCTTGGCAAAGAGAATAATCAATAGTGAGCTAAGTCATGGGGGCTCTGGAGTTTATGAATTTTTTAGGAGACAGAGAAGAGTACATGGAAGCTAGTCAGATGTTAAGCTGGGTCCTGTTGGGATCAGAAAAATCTTAAATGTTTGGTAGAAGGGTTTGTACTTTAATCAGTAGGCAGTAGGGAGCTATTAGACATTTTTGAGCATAGGAGTGACATGATCATAAATATTCATGAGGGATATTGGTCTGCCAGTGTCATAAACGATAGGTTGTAGGGAGGAGAAAATGAAGACGGGAAGACCTGTTTATTGGCTACTGTAATAATCCAGGTGTGTGGTAATAAAGGATTATTTAGGGTTATAATGGTGAAAATAAAAAGAGGAACTTTCAAAGAATTTTATGGTTCATCATGTCACACAATGGTCATTTTTTTTGATGTGATAAATTCCTATTGATGTTAAGTAGACAATCAAAGAACTGAAAAAGGAAATTTTGCTCTGGTTACACTTCTAGTATTTAGAACAAATTTTTAATAATGTATAACATTTAAAGTTGGAAGATAATCTAATACAGACTCTACAGTTTATAGATCTTATAATCATATTGAGGGATGTAAGGAACCTAGATGAGGAAACTGAGTCAAATAATTTGTCCAGAGTAGCATCTTTGGAAAGAAAATTTTGCAACTATTTCCACCAACACATTTGTCTAACCTATGACTTTCCTGTCATAGGAAAACTCATATTTGAAATATAAACATAATATGATATTCTTTTTCAAAAGGGGGATCAAGGAGCATTCATTCTCCCTCCTATCTAGAATAACTTTTCATTCATATTTAGCTTGCAAACTCCTTGAGTTATAGACCCTGTTTTATTTGTCTTAGTATCTCTCATAGTAGCATAAAGACTCTTTCCTTGTAAGAGATTATGGGAAAATTATTGAATGAAATTGAATGAATGAATGCACATTAAAGCTTCGACCATGGCTTACCTAATTTTTATCTTCAGGGAACAAAGGTTTTGCTGTAAAAGGAGGTTAAAATCTAGTTGGGAACATAAAAGGATGGATGGCTAAGAATATGAGATAATAAATGAACTATAAAAGTGTAAGATAAGTGAGGAATATATGTCAATTTTTAAGGGAAGAAAACATCAAACAAATAGAAAAGATCATTAGAAAGGAAGTGTATATATATATGAATGTATGTATATATGTTGGCATGTATTCCTATACTATATATTCAAGAGTAGTCCCAATACAAAGCTCTTCTTGGGAAGGCTTCTAATTTGTTTCCATTACAGATAGTGCTTGCTCTTAGCTTTCGATAGAGGCTACTTATCAATTCTTACTAATATTTTAAATAGGAATGGGCATTGTGGGTACATAATTTAGACATAAAAAGGGAACTAGGGTGGGTGGCACAGAATTGTTTACCTGCCAAATCTATGGATGAGGGAAAAAGTTATTACCAAAGAAGAGATAGAGAGTATTACAGAATATAAAATGGATAATTTTCATTACGTTAAATTTAAAAGGGGCTACACAAACAAAAACAATTCATACAAGGTTAAAAGGAAAGCAGAAAGCTGGCAAAAATGTTTACAGCAAGTTCCTGAGATAAAGGCCTCATTTCTTAAATATATCAATAGCTGAGTGAAATGTACAAGAATACGAGTTATCCCCATTTGATAAATGTTCAAAGGATCTGAACAGATGAATTTTAGATGAAGAAAGGAAAGCTATCTATAGTCATATAAAACTTCTCTGAAAACTTTTGATTAGAGAAATGTAAATTAAACAACCCCACATTATTACATCACAGTTATCAGATAGATTAATATAACAAGATGAGAAAGACAAATATTGGAGGGGGTATGGGCATGGAGGATGTTCTTTAAATATGATTACAGAATTTTTGTTTTCAAGTTCTTTTCCTAAAATGTAAAGTGTTATAAAGGAAATTTAATTAGTTATATTGCTATTTATTAAGTTCATCAAACATTGTTTAAATGAATTAAAATCAAGCCACAATACAGTATGGCCTGTGTCAGATAGTAATACTAAAGGAGTTTGGAAAGGAGGGAATGTTACAGGCTGGTGTGGTCAAGTAGGCTTCATGAAAGATGGAGGACTTTAGCTGAGTCTTAAAGGAAAAAGGCTAATGGATATTTAGGGATAGTCCCAGAGAGGAAAAATGTGTGGGCGATAATGGCAACAAGACTGGAAGGCTTAACTGTGGAAAAATTATGGAAGATCATTTGTCTAAACCAAGAAATGAGGCTATTTTGTAGATAAGTGGAATCATCAAAGGTCTTTGAAGGAGAGGGACAAAATGAATCACAAACTACAGTGTAATATTTTAGACTAATGAGATCTTTATAGACTACATAGTGTAGTTCCGCCATTAAATATCTTTGTGCATTTGGTCCAAGTTTGTGATTTCATAAATGTAGAGAGGCCCTCTGGCTCAGTATAGAGAAAGAATTCCAATGGAATTTTTTGTCTTAGAGAATTTTCTGGGATGCTGTAAAATTAAGTGATTTACCTACAGGGATATAGTAAATATGGGTCAATGATACCTCAAACTGAGGTCGTCATGAATTCTAAGCCAACCTGCTAGCTATTATGGATATCATTGCATTCTAGATTCTTCTTAGTTGTTAATGTTCTCCTTCCTACCCTCACAGTCTAAATTCCATTGCAAAACATTTCTTTCTCCTTATCAGTATTCATGTGATTCCTTCTCCCTTCTCCCTAGTACACTATAAGTTTGTTTTTGTTTATTTTTAAGGCCAGAGAAACAGCATAAAGTAGTGAAGGGAGAGCCAGCCCCCATATCAAGAAGCCCTGGGTTCGAGTCCTGCTTTAGAAATATATTTATTACATGACTTTATGCCACTCAGTGCTTTAGACAGGTATCTGATACTATAAACTGTAGATGAGAATGGGCAATCTCATATTAGAGGAGTAAATTTCTCACTGGAAGGTCTCTATAGCAACAAAGTCACAAGTCAAATCCATAAACCTCAGACTTCATATCTCTAGTACCCAGCCTACTGCCTGAATGTGGTGGACACATAATAAATGTTTGCTAAATTAAATTAAACTGATGGAGAGGAAAGAAAATGTAACCAGGAGAATGAGTCCTAATAACTATACTTATTAAAGAAGCACCGACTCTAAAAGGCAGCAATATGGAAAATGGGTTGGAATGGGAATAAATCAAAGTAAGGAAAGTCCTTTAGGAGGCTATCATCATAGGGCAAGAACATAATATGGATTGCAATGACCACTATTATTAGGAAACAGATGCAATGCACATGTTCCTTCTCCGAGGGGTGGGGGACTACAGGACTACAGGAAGAGTAAGTCGCTTAAGCTACCTAACATGATTACTTTTTTGTTTTTTTTTCCAAATATTTTAATTATGTTTTTGTTGTTCAATCATTTAAGTTATGTCCAACTCTTTGCAATCCCATCTAGAGTTTTCTTAGTAATGAAACTAGAGCAGTTTGCCATTTCCTTCTCCAGTTCACTTTATAAATCAAAAACTGAGGCAAACAGGGGTTAAGTGACTTTGTCTAGGGTCACATAGCTAATAAGTATCTAATGTCAAATTTGAGCTCAGAGTTTCCTGATTTGGGGTCTGGTGCTTGATCTACTGTATCATGTAGCTGGAGGGAGAGGGGAAGGGTTCAATTTCTACAGTTACTGAGAGTTGGGGGGGAAAGCATCAGCAAAAATTTTGACATAAAATATGGCTACATCTTTTTCTTAATTGTTACAATTTTAACATGTTGATACATTTTTAATAATTGGGGGTTTTCAATTGACATCTTGTGATCCTGGTTCTCTCCCTCCCACCCCTCTCCTCTCCCCAAGATAGCACGTAATATGATGTAGGTTATATTTGTGCTATTATTATATATTTCCACATTTGTTATGTTGTAAAAAAAAGACATTTATTGAAGAAAGAAAAAACATTCTAGACTTCAATCTCCTTTCAGATTCCATCAGTTCCTTTTATGGTGGTAGATGGCTTTTTTTTTATCACAAGTCTCTTGGAGTTGTCTTGGATCCTTGCATTGCTGATAAAACTACACCTTTTTAAAAGTGCTACAGAGGTATAATCCAATCTGTCTTCCTCCTACTTGATTCTCATTTCAACTTTTTTTCAGGATCTGCCCAAAATTTATGTAATAGTGTAACAACTCACCATTTCCCTACATTGAGAGAAAGAGCCAGAAAGAGAGAACAAGTTGTATTATATATGTATATAATGTGTATATATGTGTACAACATGCATAATTGACTGTGAGGAAAAATATAAACATATGAATTTACAATAAATGAATCCAAACACATTTTAAGCATCTACTATAAGCTAGCTAAGAATTAGAGGTAGAAAGCAAAAGCAAAATAGTTCCTGATCTCAGATTATTAAATTCTAATGGCTGAGACAACACATATTTATATAGTCCACAAGTCAAGTAAGTGAACATTTATGAAGCACCTAGTGTGTGACAGGCACAGAATGCTAAACATTATATTCCTTTTTTACCCCAAACTTAAATTTCTTTATGTTGGATATAAGGGTGAAGTGGTTCTTAATTCCTTTTGAATAAAAATCACTGTATAATTTTGGCTAATTTTATTCCAGAAATATCTAGAAAAAACATTTGATAAATGTGAGATTTTATGTCTTTGCAGATTTCTAAATTGAAAAACAGCTAAATGAATTTAAATAAATTACATCTGGACTAAGAAACTCAAGCCAAGTTTCAGTCCTTTGAAAATTGTAATGTCTTATAGATAAATCAAATAAATCACTTCTAATTATTACTCTAAGCACATTTTTGGTAATGGCTACATAACAAAAGTAATTTTTATTATTTTATTTTCACTGTTTCAGTTGGCCAATGGAAATGGAGACAGGGGCCAAAATGTCACTCTTATAATGTGGGTAGTCCTCTTTGGGTTTTTTATTTCTGCTTGTTCTTTCCCTTTTACTGATGCCATATCCTCTCATGATGATCCCATTAGCTGTTTGAACTCTCCCAATGCCCCCAAATCATCTTGTATCATATTTGTATATTTCTTTGTCAAAGTTTTGTTGTTTATTTGTTGTAAAGGTGGGGTCTATTGAATCAACCAATCAATTACAGTAGTTCTATTTAAAGTAAGTGATAAGATACTTTGCATGACACTTTTATCAAGTGAGAACAGTGGACCAATTAGAAGTATGAATAAGATTTAAATACCTCTATTAAATCAATCCAAAACTGTAGAATAAATGTCCTCTAAGCTGGCATCCATTCTCCCCAATACTCTGTACTGATGCAAGCATATATAACAGGCTTTTGAGAACCTGTTTAATAGAAGTTTCTCTCTTTATGCCAACTTAGTAAATACCCTTTTCTAAAAACTAATTAAATACAGCTGAGCAATTGATGTCATACAATAATCACACAGGGAAGCACACTTATGGGGGCTCACAAGCTTTAGCCATGTCTCAATTAGTGTGAATAATAGATCCTATGAAATGACTGAATAGTGGAAATGTCACTTATTTGAAGAATATTTATATAAAAGATGAGACTTAGTTCCAGCTCAATGAAAATATGGAGTATGGTTTCAAATAATGTGACTATTTCAGAGGATTTTTATGTGCTCCTGGCTGAAATCAAAATCGTTCACTCTTTCTGTGATCCTCTCTAATCCTTGTTTGGCCAGTATTTCTTCCCAGAGCAATAGTAGCTTTCCGTGTTTCCTTCCTTTCAAGGTGTCAAGATTGGGTCATAAATAAACAGGCATGAATGAGATGACTGGACAACAACAATGTTATTTTCAAACCACTTCTACTTGTTTGTGTTTTCCATTGACTTTCCTTCCATTTTTTCTGTTCATTTTAAGATGATCTCTTTTTCTTCTTTTTCTTTTTCAATTTCACTTTGGTAATCTTATCTCTATCCTTCTCAATTTCCAACTCTCTCATAAAAAATGACAAAAATAAAGTTTTTGGAGAAAATGTACATAGTCAAACAAAACAAATTCCCATAACAGAAAATGTCCAACAATCTGTGTCTCCTTCTTCACCTTAAATTCATTATCTCTTTGTGAGGAGGTTCGTGATTTTTTTTTACTGATTCTCTGAAATTATGATCAGTGATTTAACTGATCATGATTTTTAACTTTTTTAGTTGTTTTTCTTAATCATTTTGTTATCATTGTACAAATTATTATCTGAGTTCTATTTACTTCATCCTGCATCAGTTCATACAAGTCTTCCCAGATTTGTCTGAAACAATCCCTCCCTTCTGATATTTCTTATGGAAATGGTATTCAGAAACCATAATTTGTTTAGTCATTTCTCATGTGAACTCATTTAATTTCCAAGTGTTTACCATTATTAAAAGAGTTTATATGTATATATGTATATATATACATATATATATTATGTATAAGTGGTTCCTTTTCCTCTTGCTTTGATCTCTTTGGAGTATACAAGATGTAGTGGTCTTGTTGGGTTAAAGTTTAATGCAGCTTAGTGACATTTGGGGAATAGTTCCAAATTTCTTTCCAGGATGTCTGGATGAATTTACAATTCCATCAGCAGTGAATTAATGGGCTTATGTTTCTGAAACTCCAACAACTGTCATTTTCCTTTAAAACATTACCAGTCTGATGGCTTTGGGGGAGAGACTAAGACTTCTCTTGATTTGTATTTCTCTAATTATTGGAGATTTTGATAATTTTAATAAAACTTATCAATTGATCGCTTAGATTTTTTTTCATTAAGAGCAGCCTGCTCATATCCATTGACCATTTATGTATTAAGGAATGACTCTTGTTCCCACATGTTCGAATTAATTTAATAAATGTACTGGATATGAGACCATTTTTCAGGAAAAAGAAAAGCAAGGATTTTTACAGTTGAATGTTTCCTTTCTAATTTTCACTATATTGTTTTTGTTGGAGTAAAAGATTTTAAAATTTCATATATTTATCTCCCAATTAGTATGAATAATGGATCCTGTAAAGTGGTCACTTATTTTGAATTCTTACTATTTGAAGTTATAATTGTGTATAATAATACAGCTGGTTCCAGTTTAATGAAAATATGTAGCATACATTAAAAGAATTTATCGATTTCAAAGGATTCATTATGGATATCTAAAACTGTCAGTTTTGTCTTCTGTGATCTTCTCCATTTCTTGTTTATTCAGCAAATCTTCTCATAGTTATAGCTGTTCTAGGTAGTTCCTTCCTTCAAAAGATTCGATATCCTAAAATAGGGACTTTTTGTTTTTCTAATATATTATTACTCTGATTGTGTCAGTTGTCTACTCAAAAACATTCAGGGTTCTCCTGGGTTCACTACTGTAACCTTTAAAGAGATGACCACAAGATCAGTGCTGCCCATACCTCTCTAAGGTCAGTCTTACACAAGTAGTTGAGAAGTGGACATTTCTACTTGGAAGGCCCATCAGACATCTTAATACAAGATGCTTTTATTGGGAGAGGGTAATAGCAACCGGGGAGAGGGTTTACTGTGGGAATATATTCCTTCATTTAGAAAAAAAATATATTGGTTTTCAAGATAGAGATCCTGAGTTCAAATCTTGCCTCTGTTACTTAATATCTGCCTACCCTTTAGTAGGGCACTTCCTTTTTCTGAGTTATTAGTTTCCAATCTGTAAAACATAGAGATTGGACTGATGTCTCCGTACCCTTCCAGCTATAAATTCATGAATTTATCGTATATATTCCTGAGAGGCTGACTTGGTATAGTCAGTCAATAAGCATTCATAAAGAATTCACTGTGCTTGGCACACATTGCCCTGTTCCATAGCTCTTTTGTGCCATGAAAGCGGAAAAGCTAACTTCCCCGTGTCATTTTTGACTTGAAGACTTTTTGTCTAAAATTGATCCTAGAATGATATTTCAAAAGAAAAATGAAAAGGAGATGGAGGGAGAGAGAGAGAGAGAGATGGGGACAGACAGACAGATAGACATAGAGGAACAGAGATAGAGACAGAGAGACAGGCAGAATTGGAGACAGACAGAAAGATGTAGACAGACAGCATCGGAAGCAGAGACAAAGAGAGAGCCAGAAGACAGAGTCAGAGACAAGCAATCTCAGAAGACACAAAGACAAAGAGCCAGAGATAGAGATAATGTCAGAAGACACAGAGACAAAGACAGCCAGAGAAAAAGAAAGGCAGAGACAAAGGGATAGAGACAAAGACAGAGCCAAAGAGACAGAGAGATAGGCAGAGTGATAAAGAAAAACAGAGAGAGAGAGAGAGAGAGAGAGAGAGAGAGAGAGAGAGAGAGAGAGAGAGAGAGAGAGAGAGAGAGAGAGAGAGAGAGAGAGAGAGAGAGAGAGGTTGTGTCAGAAGCACAGAGACAAAGACAGAGACAGAAAGACAGAGACAGAGAGACAATTTCAGAAGACACAAAGACAGAGTCAGAGAAACAGAGACAGAGATAGTGTCAGAAGGCACAGTGACAAACATATAGGGACAAAGACAGAGCCAGAGAGATAGAGACAGACAGACAGGCAGAGCCAGAGAGATAGACAGAGACAGAAACAGAGACAGACAGTGCCAGAAAACACAGAGATAAAGATACAGAGATAGAGACAGAGAGGCAAAGATAGACAGCGCCAAAAGACACAGAGACACAGATACAGAGACACAGTCTCATCCAGAAAGACAGAGACAGAGATGGTGCTAGAAGACACAGAGACAAAGTTGTAGAGACAAAGAAAAAGCCAGAGACACAAAGAGACACAGAGACAAGGATATCAAAGTGGAGGAAGTCTTAGAGGTGATTTTGGCCATCCCTTGGTTTTAAAGACAAGAAATCTGAGGTTGGGAAGAGGTGACTCCTTCTCCAAGGCCACAGAGCGGGCAGAGCCAGGATTTGATCAGATCTCCTCCTACCTCTTGGTTTCCTGCCTCTTCTCGCCTCCTTGTGGGACTCAGACAAGGCAACTTTGTCTATAGACCCAGTGAAAATGGCAGCAGAGCAGAAAGGACTTCCTCGCCTGTGTCTTCTAAGGAGTCTGGCTTTCCCATGAAGAGAAGTTTTCTGGCCTACTTCTATTTTCCCATTTCTTTGTGAGACCAAAGGCACGATGATCTTTTTTAATGTCACTGTATATTTTATGTAAAACTTGGGCTGCTCTTAATTTTCTGGCAGAACCTTGGGCTGCTTTATAGCCTTAATCACACTTTCTTAGCACAAGACAGCAATCGAGCAATAAGACTTTTTCTTTTTCCTTTGTGGGACTCCAGGCTGCCAGTGGTTGGCTACAATAGAAAAATGATAAATCCTTGCTACCTGGTGGAGGCTTAAATCCTATTAGCTTTGCTTTACTACCTAGACTGGTGTCTGATGTGCCTTCAAGTAAATTTCCAAATATCCCTCCCAGGCATTGTCTCCACTGTGACTATTGCAAGCTATCTGTCCTCCTTAGAGTCAGGGAGTCTGGTTTATTTTTTAATTCTGAGAATGATGCAGCCATTCACCAAAAGATTTGAGGTTCTACGATGTTTTTCTCGCTCAGATTACCCTTTCCTGCTTTATGAGCTACTGCATTAAGATGCTATCACAGATCCAGTAACTTCTCATTTTTCCAGGATGCGTGAGCTTTGTGATTTTCCTGCAATGTCTAGGTTTCAGGGAGAGATATGGGAAGGTTGGGGGCAAGAGGAGAGGAATGATTGTTTCAGGTGGCTGGGTGTCTGTATGGTACCCAAGCCTGGGTCTTTGCCTGGGCTGCTATTTTGAAATACGAATGCTGATATTAGCTTCATAAAACCTCACTCTGAAAGTTGGGTTAAGACTCTTGCTCGCTGTATGACCTTGGATAAGTCACAAAAGTCTCTCAATCTGTAAAATGAAGGGAGTGGAATAATGAGTATCTACCTCATCCTGCCCAGAACCAAGCTCCCATACCACTTCTGGGTGATTTTTTGTATGATGTGTCGTTCTCCTTTTCTACCCACTTTCCCTGTACCCTCCAACTTGGACATCACAACCAGGTCCCTCTGGCTTTGATAGTGAGATATTTCACCCAGAACCAGATATCTTCCCACAGTTTGTCAGTTATCCTTCATTCTAGATAAGAGGAAATAAGGTTCCCAACTGGAAAGGTTGTAGTAAGAATGCTCTGAAAGCACAGCGATGCTTCTTTAATTGGCCTGGAGATGAAAAAAAAATAAGCAAATGACTCATGTAAGAAATAGCATTAATCTAAGAACCTGCAGAGAAGAGAGAAATTACAAGGCATGCAGCAAGACAAGAAGCTGGAGATTGCTCAGCTGTCAATCAAAGGAAGATTCCATTTGGAATGTAACCGGGAAACAGTTGAAGGCAAGAGCCAACCGCTGACTGATTTCTGAGCTTCTTGGCTGATGGTGGTGACTTTGAAAGAAGAAGCTGGGTTTATCACTGGGACTTGGGATAATCAAGCTGGGGGTGGCCTGGCTGATTTGAAGGCAGAAGAAGAAGGACAATAGTCCATATATCTCTCTGACTTGCTCTGTTTCATGGTGGTGACTGAATTGCCATTTCTCTCAATATCCTCCAACCTAAGACTCACTGTAGATAATATAGAAACCTCCAACCCTCTTACCTCCATCCTCCATCTTTTCCTGTTTTCCCCAATAAATCTCTTACTTAAGATAAAAGAAGGTAAAGACTATATCATTTGATACATCATTAAATGTCCCTGAGTTACTTAGAAGGAATCTGAAGAAGACAAAGGGGAGGGAAGCTGAACAGGATGAAGAGGTAGGTTGGGAGAGGGAAGGACAGGAGGAGGGTAGGCAAAAAGGAAGATAACTACTTGACCTTAGTTATCACTTACCCATCAAATATGCCCTACAATATTACCTATTACTAACCTCTGATATATATATTTGGGAATGACATTGTTTTCTTCTTAATGAATACATCATTCTCATTTTTCAGTACTTACAATAGCTTCCCTAATTCTGATTTCATGGTCCATCATTGAATTTCCCATGGAAAAAGATTACTAAAACTATCATTTTGGGGTGCCTCAAAATTGTCAATTCTTGTGCTTTGGCCTTTACAAATTATAGGAATGCACTTAATTTTTAAAATAGTAAAACAAAATAATTAATAGTAAATGAAGTTTGAGATTAACACTAATCCTGAGATAGGCGCTATAATTATTAAAGAGTTCTTAGATGTCATTTGTAATAGCTAGATGGTACAGTGGAGGGAAAGCTAGACCTGGAAGCAAGAAGACCTGACTTCGTTTTTAAATTAAGAAACATCATTCTTGGAAAGTTATTTAACCTCTGCCTGCCTCAGTACCCTGCAAAATAGCAATAAATTATTATTGCAATCTCCCAGCACCTATAAGCACAGGCTTATGTGAAGTTCAAATGAACTAGTATTTTCAAAGCACTTAGCCCAGTGCTCTGCACATAGTAGGTGCTTAATAAATCCATCTTCCCTCTTTCCTTCCCTTTCCTAATATGGAAACTTTTACCACAAAAGGAAATCTGAATATTTTCACTTATTCATTTAATCAATTACTAATGCATATCAACAATTTCTCTGTAATCTATAGTTACAAAAATTGTTAAGAGTAATGATTGGCCATATGCTGAGTTGATATGAGAAGCAGCACTTGAACTCAGATCTTCACTCAAAATTCAGTCTTTTTTAAAACTACATATGTTTTAGAATCAATACTAAATATTATCTTAAAGAAGAAGAGTAGATAAGCAATTTGGTTAAGTGACTTTCCCATGCTCACACAGGTAAGACACATCTGAAGCAAGATTTGAACCAAGGACTTCCCATTTCCAGGTCTGCTTTCTATCTACTGATCCAACTTTAAAAGTCAGTCTTATCTCTACTATGTAACATCATTCCCCAATCAGAAACTTTCTTTCCAGAAGCACATCAGCTATTCATCCTAACTTAGAGTCTTGAAATTTCTTGAGTCATTGTAGGTGGTAAGTGAATTTCCCATGGTCATACAGCTGTATCAGAGGTAGGGCTTGCTAGGTTTCCTTAGCTGCAAAATCAGTTTTCTATTCACAATTCCATTTCCCCTTTTAGACTCATGATTATCCCTTTTAGAGATGAGAAAATAGAAATTTAATTATGTATGTGTGAGAAGCAAGATTCAAACCCAGATCTTCCTATCTCAAATCTAGTACTCCACTTATCCTGCCACATTTTCTTGAAAGTACTAAGAAACAACTCCAGGGGAACTCTTACAAATGTGTATCCCATCTTCCCCCCTCCAAATTACACTTTAAAAATTAGACCCAGCTAGATTGTTCCTGAGAATGATGTTGTTGAATCTATAAAACACATACTTCTAAATTTAAAAATATTCCCCCCTCCCCTTGATTATCCAGATTGTCCCCTCCCCTATATATAGGAACATGGTGCGCCTTAGCCCACTTGCCATCTGTCTACACATTTCCCAAACTTCTCTTCCACCCCCTTCTCTTACACAATCTTATCACATAAAAATATTAGATTTCATGGATTTTGTATAATTTAATCACATTTACAGAGAAAAATTAAAAATATAGAATGGATTGATATAACGGTAACTATGCCAGCCAACTCTGTGCCTTAAATAGAGTAGATATAGCCAATTCTTTCCTCTCTGAACTGTGTTTCTGCATTGTCAACATGCCACAGGTATAAACTTTATTCTAGATGGGGAAGAAAAATGGATATATTCCAGCTTCTCTTGAATGATTTCCAGCATGTGGCTTTACTCAATCATACAAAGTTTTGTGAGTCTCAAGCATCAATTACATTCAGGCTTCTCTATACTGGTGTGGATATTTGAAAGCCCACTCTTCTTTTTTTTTGGAGGTGGGGGACAGCACTCAAATTTTAATTGCCAAAAACAACAAAATAACAACAAAACAGAAACCTTGAAGCTCAAATAGTAAACTAGTTTGATCAGGCTTTGGAAGTTGTAGTGATTACTTGATTTTTTTTTTCTATTATTTAAATCTATAATGAGACCAATAAGACTCATGTTCACCAAAATGATGCACGGGTCAGTAATTTTGTTACTGACAAATTTGTATAGTAAAGTTGGTATGTTGTTCTGGGTAGAAGCCAAAGATACTTTTTAACTCTGCTTTTCTTGCCCTAACATGAAAAACAAGGAGCAGCAGAGTAGCAAGGAGCATCATGGTACTGTCTTACAGTAACCCATCATTTCTGTGGGCTTTTGTTAAGGAAAGGCTCAGGACAGGTTTAGGGATTGTAGATGAAAAAATTGAAACTCATTAGGAGTTATGAGGTAGTTTCTTAATCTAAGTCAGATATTGTCTGAAGCAATGGACTTTAATTAAGCAGGTATATAACTATTTTTTAAATGGACTTCAAATTAACGTGGAATGTTTTCATGTTTTCCTTTGGATAATTTGGCTGGATATGGAAATGTATAGCTATCAGCTGTATAGTATAAGAGCTTTCATTTTGCTTGGTCAGGAAGAGTTTTACGACTTATTACGATAATACGACTCTATTAGATATTCCTGAATTGACTGGAGATCAGCCTGTGGTAGCAGAAAGAAGGTCATCAATCAAAACAGGAGAGTAGAACCCAAGTAGAAAGTGGGGACCCTATACACAGAAAAACTATGATACACAAAGTTCAATCAACTAATAAAAGCTTGCCATTGACCTTCCCATCATTGAATCTAATAGTCTTTCTATATCAATACTTATCCATTCCCTCTTGAAGTTCTGATAATTCATGTCCCTTCTTTTTCTTGATTGCTCCTTCTCCTGTGCTCCTCAGTGTATGGAACCATTGCTCTCATTTGCCACCTTTAGACTTTCTGCCTACATTATCATTCACAATTTTTTTAAACCCTCACCTTCTGCCTTAGAACCAATACTGTGTATTACTGTATATTAGTTCTAAGAGAGAAGAGTGGTATGGGCTAGGCATTGAGGGTTCAGAGACTTGCCCAGAGTCACACAGCTAGGAAATGTCTGAGGTCAGATTTGAACCCAGGACCTCCCATCTCTGGGCCTGGCTCATTTCACTGAGCTACCCACCTGCCCCCTAAAAATCTTTTTTTTCTGCTCCTCTTCATCTGTGTTTTTCACCCAATCATGCTCTCTTGGTACAATGTGTTGTGGTTTCAGTCATATTTGACTTTTCATGACCCCCATGTGGGGTTTTCATAGCAAATATACTTGAGTGGTTTGGCATTCCTTTCTCTAGTTCATTTGACAGATGAAGAAACTGAGACAGAGTTAAGTGACTTGTACAAGGTCACACAGTTATATGTTTGAGGCTGGATTTGAATTCAGATTTTCCTGATTCCAGCTCACTGGTCTGCCCATTGTACCCCTTAGATGGTATAATTTATCGACTTCCTTCTGAATGATCATGGAGAAATTGTTTGACTTCTCAACAAAAATGGAGTTGGGACCCAGAGATATCCAATATTTCACTTATTAAACTCTTGAGTGCTGCTGACTCTCATTAAAATGTAATTGGGACATGTTTAATCAAGTGAATAAGACAAACTAGATAATGTTAATTTGTGGTTTTCTAAATCCATAAGTGGTTCATAAGGGCAGGGATTTATTTATCATTTTCTATTTGAGATTGATACCATTGGACTAAATGATCTCTAAGGTCCCTTGTAGCTTTAACATTCAGTGACTCCACAAATCAATGAATGTTCTTTCCCTAAAAAAATTACTGGCTCCTAATTACTCTATTTTTAAAAAATAAGTTCAGTATTTTGTTTATAATCTTCATTCTTTCCTAATTCCTATTCTTTTGGCATAGGACAGTGATGGCAAACCTTTTAGAGACCAACTGCCCAAACTGCACCCTCATACCACATGTGAACTGCCCCCTTATCCTAGCCAGGCAGAGGGGTGAATAAAGTGAAAAATGTCCTCAGAAGCAGTGGAAAGAGGGAGGGGAGCAGCTCCCTGTGGCACTTATGTCATAGGTTTGCCAACACGGGCCTACGACTTAAGTATTCTCATGGACATCTCTTTAAATACACTGGCCTTCCCTCTTCACTAACATCCTCAAATCAAATGGCCTACAGGTACTATAGTCATACACTGTATGGTCACATCATAGACTTGACTATCTCCTCTATGATACTTAGTAAATCAATAAGCATCCCTTAATCACTATGCTGGTGCTAGAGAAAGAAATACAAAATATGAACCAGTCTTTTATTCCTCTGATTATATTATATTGAGGGAAACAGTAATCTGCACAGATATAAATAGGTACCTATATATGTATACAAATATATACCTGTATATACACATACATATAATCATTAATACAAGGCGATTATGTAGGAAATTGTCATATCTAATCATAATCTACTTCCCCTCCAATCTTTTCCTTTTCTTTGGTCCTCCTAAATATTCTTCATCTTTCTTAACCTCCAGATCTCCTATTTTACTCTGTGCTTCAATTCCATAATTCTTGATGTGATTCCACTTTCCTACCTCTCTCGTCTTCACACTATTATGGGCTCAGTTGTGTGCTGTCTTCTGACTTTGAAAACCTTTTCTCTCTGTCCTTTTGCTCTTCAAGACGTGCTAATATGCTATCTTATATTATTCTCCCTACCACACCATCTTCCTTCATCCTTTCAACCCCTGAACTTCCAAACCCAACTTGAATATCCGAGGTGACCAGAATGACATGAACAAAGATGCAAAGGCCTGAGTCCACAAGGAGCATTGAAGAGTAGGGGCATGAAAGATGGTATGGACTGGATAGTCACTAAACTTGGTGTCCTTTGTCTCTCCACACAGCCCATGGCAACCCTTAGATACTTAATAGATGTCTTTTGAATCGATCTGAATAGATGAAGCCAACTAAATTGTATTTCTCTTGGGAAGTAGAAGAAAGTAAATTATAATGGTGGAAATAGACTGTGATTATGGAAGGCCTTGGAATCCAGGTAGAGGAATTTAGACTTAATGTACTAAAAGCCTGGGGAGCCATTGAAGGCTTTGGAGCAAAGGAGTGGCCTCATGAGAGTGGATTTTAGGGAACTGGAAAGCATGAGGTAACAGAAGTCAGTTAGACTATTGTGGTATATAGGGATGAGGTGATGAATGTCTAGACTAGGGTCAGAGAAAAGCAAATAGTTACAGAAAAAAAGTTTTAAGAAGAGTCTATTCCTGTTCTATAGTATCTTAAGTATAATTCTTTCCTAAAAGGTTCAGGTTCAAATATTTATGAGACAGAGTTACTATTCCTTTTAGAGGCTTGTCAAGTGTAAAAAGAGGAGGAAAAATCTGTTTGTCGAGAGAGTTTACTGTATACTTAAAGTTTATTTTTAAAATAAATAGAACTTGATAGATAGAGCAATAAACAACAGGTCCCATCAGTAACCTGCCAAGAGGCAGTAACTGGCAGCATCTGTAGCCTGCCAAGAGCTAGGAATAAGAATGAACAGCCTTTGCCATCAGCAAGGAGCAGAAACTCTAAGTAACAATGCAAATAGTTGAGGTTCCACCATTTAAAGCATTGTGTTTGTCTTAATTAAATCTCAGATTGATTTAGAATAGTGCAAAGAAAGGAATACATTTGGCTGCTTTGGGGGTGGGGGACCTGTGTGTTGCATTGAATTTGTATGTTTTTAGGTCATGAGAACACTGTATTTGGGTAATTTGTGGTCTAGGACCGAAGCTCTCTCCTTAAAGTGACTGGCATCAGTCTTGAGTTTTTCTCAATATTACTCAATAATCATTGCTATGCTTCATTTTGCCCCTATTTAGAAGTCACCCTGGGAATAGTAAGCATAATCTGTCTCATGCATTTCCCTTACAAACACCATCAGAACAGATTTAATTTAACTCAACAAAGAACACAGAATGGACTCACATTTAAGTCCCCAAATAGTCAGAAGATACCCCCTCACCCCTTCGCACCTTCACTGAACCTCATTATCCTCTCCAGAAATCTCAAGCCCAAATCTCAACATCCATGAAGTAAAATTCCTGTCCATTGTTACTGAAAGGCACTGAGTCCCACCTCTTCCCTACTCTTCTGTTTAGGATTCCAAAGCCCCTGTTCAATACTCCTGGTGGCACTGCTGTTGGTGTAGCTAGAGCCTCTAATGTTCTACTCAATTTCCCTCTCATTGCTTTTACTCTCATTCTTTTTTATTTTTTGTTTTTCTAATTCCCAGATCCACCTAGATATGTTTGCTTCATCCAAGGTCAATTTCTCCTCATAATCTCCTTCTCATGATCATCAAATGGAAAGGCCCTACCATGCTTATTTCTTTCCCTATCTTTTCTTTAAATCCATTCCCATTAATTGGAGGAAAAGAATAGAGACTCTATCTACTTTTATTCGTTCAGGACAAGGCACATAAACTATGTCTGTTTGAGATATTTAGGCACCCAATGGGAGAGAGAGAGGATACAGTATGTGCCAGATGCCACCGTCACCTAATGAGTCTTCGGAATGTTATTATTTCCTAAGCCGTCAAATTTACTCCTGAGCCAGCCTCTTTAGCCATTACTTAGGGAGAGTAATCAATGTAGGCAAGGGGTACACAAAGAGTAAGTGGAGATGCTACAAGTGGCAGCAGTTCCAAGACTATTCATCTTGCTTTAGTCAAGCCCTCATCATTATCCTCTAGACAAGCAAATCCCATGGAGAAAGGACCCATCATCTCTACCAACTTACAATCAAATGCCAAATACTGTTTAAGCAAGGAAGCCTTATTGGAAAAGTAAGGCACCCTTAGGAAGAGACAACATGTATCAGGCAAGACAAACTATGACCAACTCACTTTGATCTCCATCTTCCTTCGACCTGTTGGAAATAGCATCCCTGAACCAAAGACACTTAAGAATCCTAACATTTACATCCCAGTGAACAAAATTATGATTCTGGGAAGTAACTTCCAAGGAGATGCATCTTTGCAACTGTTCCTACAGTGGCTATAGGAATGCCATTGAATGCTCAGAAAAGAAAGTTTTTGGTTTTCCAAGGGAAATGACCTTTAAGAAGAGACACTGACATCACATCTCTTTTGCATGCTGAGGAGCATGGGAATTTTCTATTCGACTTATAACTGAAACTTTTCATATGTGTTATCTTTTCCAATGGAAAATAAATTCTTTGAGAAAAGGAGCAATCTTTTTGCTTTTCTATTTGTTTCACCAGAGTTTTCTACATGGTAGTTGCTTAATAAATATTCAACAAGTCATTTACTACTTTTATGTTTACTTGGTTTATCTTAGTAGTATCTACCTAGTAGAGTAGAAAGTAGAGTAGAAAGGATTGTAAGATCATAAATTTTGAGCTTAGCAGAGATTTGGGGGCAATTTAAAAGTCTCATTTTAAAGTTGAGTAATATGAGTAACAGATAAGTTAAGTGACTTATTCACAGTCATTTAACTATTAAATATCTAAAGTCAGGGGGAAGCTGGATGGATCAGAGGATTGAAAGCCAGGCTCAGAGATGGGAGGTCCTGAGTTCAAATGTGGTCTCAGACAATCCCTAGCCATGTGACCCTGGGCAAGTCACTTAACTCCTATTGCCTAGCCCTTACTCCTCTTCTGCATTAGAACCAATAAACTGTATTGATTCTAAGATGGAAGATAAGGTTTAAAATTGTGTTTGAAGTCAGATGCAAACCCAAGTCTTTCTGATTTCAGCTCCAGTGTCTTCTTCACTACATGAGTCTACCTTTCAAAGATATTAGCTAACAAAACATTACAAAGTAATATATTTGGAAAACTATAAGCCCACCATCCCATGCTGATTGGTTGAAAGTCAACATGGGATTAGACAAATGAACCAAACACCTTGGTCCAGAGACTATAGATGGACAAATCCTGTGAGTATTATTGGGAGAGGCTACAATTATTTTTGGTCAGTCAGTAGGAGAGCTAAATACTCTCATTTCAGGGTTTTCATCCTGGAGAGGATCTTGGGTTTTTCTTACTCTGAGAAATTGGAATTAGACTTAGGATGGAGAGTTTAAGGTCACCTAATTTGGGCAATGAGTGGTTTTCTTTTGCATGTATTTTAGTTCCTTTATTCTGGCATATTCTTTCTGAATCTGTGTATCTTCTATTGGGCTGAAAAAATTAGAATAAAAATACTGTTATTGTTGTCTGTCAGATATGAAAATCAGGGGACATAAAAAGAAGAAAGCTAGTCCTGGACACCTCAAAATCATTATGACTATAAGAGAAAAGAGTGGGTAATTAGAGATCACATGTGGAGAGTATGCCTATAAGTGGAAATATTAATATTTGAAATATTAGTCTTTGAAACATTAATATCTGTTTTCATGAAAACAATGAATGTTTGTAATTGTTTTTCCTTTATTACATAAGCCATATCTATACTAAAGCATCCAATTATCCAGGGCAAGTTAGGAAGTTTATTGCCCTTAATGGGATATTTAACAATGAGAAGGTTTTTGTGACATGTAAAAAGTTTCTCAGACTGAGGGCTAAAAAAATTCCCTTGGACTGGTTCTGGGATAATATTCCCAGGTGGCCTCCATTCACTGAGGTGTAAGGTCTTAAAAAGAAAAGTTAATTCCTTTCAGCTACATACAAACACATGCATGTTTACATACACACATGTGTGCCTCCTCCATATATAGTCTCATACTTCTTGAGCCAATTTTCTTTAGTCCACTTTGTTGCATATCCCAGAAGCTTCTCTCAGCTCAAATTCTGATGCAGTATGACCAAAAAAACCCACCTTTGAAATATTATTAAATGTAACATGTAGGCATGAAACTTTAAAGACAAATTAATTAGAGGATATGGTAAGTGGCCAAAAAGAAGAAGGAAAGCGATGCCTAAGAAAACAGATTTCTTTTTTTAATTTCCACAGATAATATATGATATATCCTATTTATATATCCTAATTACTAAGATAGTTCATAGCTAGAGACAATAATAGAATTATTAGGTTATATCATGTGATGGGTATGTCTGCATATGACCAACTTAAATTCTTCAACATATTTGAACTTTCTTACCTTATAAAATATTTTGTCTGTTTTCTTTTATAAAATATTTTTTCAGATTACATCAATAAAATGTATTATTCATTTTCTGAAATTTTGTGATCCATGTTTTCTAAAACCTCTAAGCTCCCTCAACACCCCAAATGGCAAATACTATGATATAGGTTGTAAATGTATCATCCTATGGTGTATATTTTCATGTTCATTGTGTTATGAAGGAAGACATATATTACTTACACTATAGTAAAATTCCTGAGGGAATAAAGTGAAGAAGGGTATACTTCAAGCTGCATTCAGACTTCATCAGTTCCTTCTATGATGACGGATCACCTTTTTCATCATGAGTCCTTTGGAGTTGTCCTACGTCCTTTCATTGCTGATAGCAGTTAAATTATTTTCAGTTGATCGTCATACAATATTTTTGTTATTATGTACAATATTTGCCTGGTTCTGCTCCCTTCACTTTGAATCACTTCATATAAATCTTTCCAGGATTTCTAGTGATCATCTTGTTCATCATTTTTTATGGAACAATAATATTCCATTACATTCATATACTATAACTTGTTTAGCCATTCCTCTATTGATAGTAATCTTATAAACTATTACCAAGGCTGGCTTTAAGTGAAATTCATCATTCCAGAACTTAGCAAAGTATTGTCACCTACATAAGTACCTGCTCAGTCTCAAGGTCTCTCTGAAAAACATGAGTATTGACTGTGAGCCATTGGAGATTCTCATACAGGACTATTCTGCCTGATGTGCCCCCATCAAAGAAGGGACTGTGTGCTAGGAGCAAAGCAGAATTACATTAGTTCAAAAGAAACACAAGATGCACAAATTTAGGGACTTTTTTATCCCAAATATTCATGAGTCCCATTTGTGCTGGCCCATTTGCCTGATCAGCGAGAGTTGGACACAGTATACATTTGATCCAGACACAGTGATGTCATTTTCATCTTCTTTTAGTACGAATGACAATTATCAAATGAATTATTTGTTTAAACTGTATAGACTTCTCTAGCTGATTTGTTGTAAGAGCAGAGAAATAACACAAATTATGAGACACACCTCTCTCAACAAAGAGGCAAGGGGTTGGCTATTCCTTCATAGTATGATACATATATCTATATCTATATCTATGTATAAATCCAATGATAGTATTTTTTTGACCTGTTTTTTTCTTTGTTACAAGAGACTTCAGTTTGGAGGCCACAAGGGAAGATTTCCACAAATGACAATGATATAAAAACAAAAGGCATCAATTACACTTTTTGAAGCCCCCATTCCCTAACTTCTCTTCTCTTGGACTATCATAATAGCCAAAAATTAGTATAATGGTTACATTTTCATGTCAAGACACTGTAAGACCCCTACTAAAATGAACTGAGTTATCCTGGAAAACAACATATTAGAATATATTTTAGAAAACTCTTTGGCGATAGTAATAATATCAATCAAGAAGGGATCTAGCAATACCCTATGGAAATGAGACACAGAATAGGTGATTTTTTGTGGGGGAAAGCACTTAACACATTGAAAATCAGAATGACAAATGACAAATTAATAGTATCCAAATTGAAAAGGGGAAATTGATAACAAATGAAAAAGTTATAAAAGATAATATTGAAAAGTATTTTGTCAAACTAAATGCCAATAAAACTGTCAATTTCAATGAAATATTTTTTAAAAAATATTCAAATTAACAGAATAAGAAATACAAAATTTAAACCAACACCCTCAGTCAGAAATTGAATAAATCATTAAGTACACTCTAAAATTTGATAACCATATAAATTTACGAGTGAGTTCTATCATACATTCAAAGAACAATTAAATCTCATATATAAACTATCTCCCAAAGTAGCAAAACAAAGGATTTGACCACATTATTTCCATTATACTCATACAGTCATGATACATAAATGAATTAGAAAAAATAAAAACTGTAGATGAAAATCCTTAATGAACATTGATGGAAAAAAGCACATAAAATATTTTTAAGAAAGCAAAAATAACATCATAAAGACACTACATTCTGACCCAATTGAATGGAATGCAGACAAAGTTTAATTTTAGAATATGAATGTAGGATGGTTTAATATTAGAAAAGCTATAAACTCAACCATATTAATAACAAAAGGTACAATTCACATATGACCATCAGTAGATGCTGAAAAAGCTTTTCACAAAATATGACATTCATTTTTCTTGAAATATCAGAAAACAGGAATTAATTTATACTAGAAAACAGCAATTAATTTTTATTTCCTTAAAAGAGGAATAATATATACTTAACCCAAGTCACCACTTATATGTTATGAATATAAACTAGAATCCTTTCCAATAAAATCAAGGGTGAAACAAGGATGTCCATTATCTTTAATATAGTTTCATAAATATTCACTATAGCAACAGAACAAAAAGAAATCAAGAGAATAAGAATAAAGGGAAAATAAATGATCACTTTTGCATATGATATGATGGTCTACTGAAATTGACTAAAAGTCAACTAAAATTAATTAAAATGTTCTGAAAATATTCAAGATATGAAATTAATTCACATGTATCATCAGATTTCTATTTACCATTAAACACAACATAAAACCATAGAAAGAGAAATTCCACTTAAAGTCATTATATAATGTATCAAATACATAGGAATCCATCTACCAAGATGCAAACAAGAACTATATATATTCAACAATAAACACTTGTTTACATAAAAAAACAGAACTAAATTAACTAGAAAAAATTAATAGTTTATTGTTTGGAGGGGTCAATATAACAATACTAATGCTATCTAAATTAATTTACTTTTTTTAAAGTCCTTATCATCTGTCTTGAAATTAATACAGTGTATTGGTTCCAAGGCAGAAGAGTGGTAAGGGCTAGAAAATGGGGGTTAAGTGACTTGCCCAGGGTCACACAGCTGGGAAGTATCTGAATCCAGATTTGAATCTAGGACCCCCCATCTCTGGGCCTGGTTCTCAATCCACTAACCTACCTAGCTGCCACCTAATTTACTTTTTAATTACCAAAAGATTACTTTTTTCCATCTAGATTGAGAAAAGGTCAAGAATCTATTTGTGATTAAAGAAAAGAAGATTGGACAGATAGAGCCTAGGAGTGTCAGTTCTCAAGTGATATTACAATAAGTAATTCTTAAAATAATTTGGTTCTGATTAAAAAATAGATCAATGAGTAGAAACAATTAGGTATACCACATGCAAAAACAAATGTATCTAAACCCTGTTATCCTATGAACATAAGCTCCTGGAACAAGGACTTATTGTTTGACAAAGATAACTATATAGAAGAAATTTGGTTTAGCACTTTGTTATGCCATGCTTCACATGTTATACCAACACAGTCTCTATATAGATGCAATGAATATTCTAATAATAAATAAATTTGAGAACTGAGATAGGATAAGATTAATGGATAGGAGAAGAGTCCATTACTAAACAAAGGTTAGAGAGAATCATAGAACATAAAATACATAATTTTAATTTTAAAAATTATAAAAGATTTTTGGATTAACAAACCTAATGAAGCTATTATTGAAAGAGAAACAATTACTTGTGGGAAAAATCTCTGCAGCAAGTTTCTCTGAAAAGAATCTCATTTCCACACATATGAGAAACTTATTCAGATCAATTAGAATTAGAATTATTCTTCAATTGATAATTGGTCTAAGACTATGGACAACCACTTCTCCAGAGAAGTATCCCAAGCTGTCTATAGTCCTAAGGGGGGAGGAGGGGGAAGAAACATTCTAAATCACTACTAATTAGAGAAATTTAAATTAAAGCAATTCCAAGATTCTACCTCATGCTCAATAAATTGGTAAAGATGTCAAAAAAGGGAAGATAAGAAATATTGGGGGTTGCTTAGGGAGAAAAGGCACTTTAATGGATTCTTGGAGGAAGTCTGAATGGGTAAAACCATTCTGGAAAGTAGTTTGGAATTAAACCCTAAAATTTACAAAATAGTGCATTTTCTTTGATCCAGCTAAAACATTGTTACGGCTTTACTTAAGGACAACCCAAAAAACAGAAAAAAAGTCAGAAAAGTACAAAAATATTTATGGCAGAAGTTTTTTTTTTTTTTTAAACCCTTACCTTCCGTCATGGAGTCAATACTGATATTGGCTCAAAAGCAGAAGAGTGGTAAGGGCTAGGCAATGGGGGTCGAGTGACTTGCCCTAGGTCACACAGCTGAGAAGTGTCTGAAGCCAGATTTGAACCTAGGACCTCCCATCTCTAGGCCTGGCTTTCAATTCACTGAGCCACCAGCTGTCCCCCAGAAGTTTTTGTTGTAGCAAAAAATAAAACCAAACCCTAGAAAATAAAGGAATATCCAATAAGAAAGGAATACTGATTAAGTTGTGGTTTATCGATTTTGCCATGAAACAGGTAAAATAAATGGTTTCAAGATAAAATAGAAAGATTCATATGACTGATATGTAGTAAAATGAACAAAAGAACAGTTTCGACTCCAAACATTGATATTATCAAAATGAATAAATCTGGAGATTTTTATAAAATGATAAAGAATGAAAAGAGTAAAACTAGAACAATTTATGAAATAATAATGTAAAAAAAGCTGTGAAAGCTAAAGTAAAAGAAAATTCTATTTTAACAGTCCATTATTACAAGAATTTGGTGTTACTATATTAAATTAATAATGATTTCCTTTATGCAAGAAATCCCAACGTGGATATTCTTCCTACCAAAGCAGATTGCAACTTTTCTGTATCTTGGATGGTTTTCTGTGGCTCAGAAATGAATTTGTGCAGGTAATAGAGCAAGTTGGTGTAGAGGTCAGATATGAACCCATGTCAGTCTGATTCTGGGTCTAAAATCTCATTCATTATGCCAGGCTGCCCCTTGTGTTCAGATGCATCATAGGTCAAATATTTCCTCATAAGCTGGACCACAGGCATGACGTCACAATTATAGTGTTATAAAAACGATTCACTGTTATTGAAAAAGACAAAAGGAAATACTCATTGCTCAAGGAGATATGAAATTGACACTAAACATCATTGAATTCATTACTGTAGACACAGAGCGTGCTATTCTCATGACAGTAATCCTGTACAAAGGTCAGTTAGGAAAGGGTTTTTTATTCGGCTTGAACAACTTTCCCGCTCTAGGGTAAGCAAGGGCACATCAGCGATCCGCTTATAAAAGCAGCTGCTATGTGCCATCTATAATGCAGACCTACATATCTGACCTAAAAAGGCCATCATTCGGATTTCTCAAATAGAAAATTCATATCAAAAACTTTACCAGCAAGAGAAGAGTTTTCTGTTTAGTCAGAAGTGGGCCAACAGAATGATATCTTGACAGCAAGCTGTAGAAGATATCACGGGGCAGTGGAAGAAATGTGGATTTTTTGTTCTCTTCTGCATTTGACATGGGGCTGATGAAATCCTCTTCTTATATACACTTCTCCCCTGCCCTGCATGGCGGGTTTGTGCTAGTATGTTCAAAGTAAGATGAAATGTTGGTTTCCAATGGCACAATTAGATTGGTGTTGTCTACACAGGTTTGAAGTGTTAATGGGTGAGCATGTTCTTATTTGAGACTGATATTTACTGAATAAGTCACTTACAAATTCCCTTGGAGAATAACCAATTCCATTTGGTGAAAGGAAAAAAAAACATTAAACTAAAGGGAGAATACTATTATTTGGTACTTGGAATCATTCTAATAAAAATCAAATTATATCTATAGTAAACTTTAGAGGTTTACATGTGCATACATATGTGTTTTAATGGCAGACAAAACATCATCAAGCAGCAAAAGTGAGTTTTGTGTTGTTACTAGATTTTTGGTTCAAACTCAAATAGACAAATAGAAACATCCCTGCTTTAAAAAAATCCTGCCAAAGCACAGTGAGCAGAAATAACCATAGCAGTATTTTAATGCATTACATTTCAAAGGAGGCAGTGTGGTATAGTAGAAAGAAAGGACACTGAGTGGCAGCATACCTTAACAAATAAAGCACTAGCCTTGAATTCAGGATGATCTGAATTCAAATCCCAGCCCTACTACTTATTAATTGTATGGCAAGTCATTTAACCTCTCTTGTCAGTCTTCTTGCTTAAAATTTGAGATAACAGTAATAAAAATGATAGAATTGACCATAATAATTGGCCATCTTTCATGGGATTGTTGGAAAAGATCAAATGATATGGCACAAAAAGCATATTGCAAACTTTGAACCTATATAAATTCCATTAATACTAAATATCATTAAATTTAAAATATGGTGCTTTGAGTTCAAATCTAGCCTCTGACTTTTACTGTGCATCCTTGGACAAGTCTTTTCACTGTTACCCTGGTACTTAGGTTCTCATCTATAAGATTAGGATGTGTGACCAAATGTCTTCTAAGGTTCATTTCATTGTTAGATCTATGATCTTAAGTAAGTACAAAGAGCATAAGGCAAGAATAGAAAGGCACATGTAGAATCTTATTTCCAGCATAGCCTGAATGACAACAAATCCCATAAAGTAATTCACTTAAGACAGATGGCAAGAGCTCGATTTGTTGCTCAGTTTCAATTCACTGCTGTCTTTTCTAAGCAGCATGGTTACATGATCAACTAAAGAGGAGGACCCAACACAATTTCCCTGATTTTTACAATTCTAGGACTAAAACTGGTGGTTTAATGTTATAATTTGCACTCCTATCACATTTTATGAAATCTGCCCTAGATGTGCCATCCAAGTACCTCATAACCGATAGAGGAAAAATGTAGATGATATCCTCAAAAATGAACACAAGAATAATTTGCAATTTCCTGTGACATCCTTACCACATAGCTGTCCACCCTATCTCATTGTGGAGGTGTTGGGAGGCTTGTTTTATATTCCCAGATTTCTCAGCTCATATTGTTTTGAGAATGCCATCTGCTTTACCATATAGTGCCACCAGAAGAATGAAGCCATAAAAGACTTCATTCAGATTGGTTCTTCTTTCAAACTTGTGCTTTCCATTCTCCTATCACTCAGTTTAAACTCATGTTTAAACCTCTCCTTGGAATGATATGGTCCATACTCCTTATCATGTTTCCCCCAATCAATGGTATTTTGCAATGGTCTATAAATGCATCCTAACTAAACCCTTTTACTGATGTCATAAAACCTACTGTAATAAGTTGCTGATCTCCTAAAATATTAAAAAAAAATAGTCAATGATCTTCAAGCACTAGGTGGCACCACTAACCCCTCACCTGATATTGTTTGCTGAAATATTGGTCATGGCTTTCTGTAATCCCATGTTTACCCTGATAGTTATGTACTCCAACATTGTAGGAGGCATGCTGGTGAAATTACAAGTTTTCTTGGTTTTCTCAAAATATATGACTGTTCTTCCAATCTCATTCCTTTCTGGGATATTTGCTCATCTCTTTAGCCAAAGGGGTATGGCTAACTTAGATTTACCCCTTCACAATTGTCTTCAAGCCCCTACCCATCAGAAATCATCTCTGTTTACATTAATCCAAGCCATAATACCATGGTGGCTAGGTGGCACAGTGGATAGAGCATCACACTTAGGATCAGGAAGACGAGTTAAAATCTGGACTCAGATACTTACTAATAATATGACTTTGGGCAAGTCAAACTGCCTCAGTTTTCTTTTCTGTAAAATGAGGATAATATTGCATCCACCTTCCATTGTTGTAAAAATCGAATGAAATATTTGTAAAGTGCTTAGCACAATGTCTGGCCCATAAAACATGTTATATAAATGCTGTCTGTTGTTACTCTCATTATCAACATCATATACTCCACACACTTAAAAACTATGTAAGACACTGTTAGGTGGAGAATTATCTTACTCTATAACACAGAATTATTAGAATTCCATACTAAAACTCACCCTGTCAGGATAGTTATACAAAAATCCCTGATTGAGACAAGGCTAGTCTTAGATGAAAGGTTTCAGTTTTCCTGGTCTATTCTCCAATCTCTCTGTACTTTTCTGATTTCCTGAATATGTGCCTAGTTACGAGCCCTCTTATGGATTGTTAGCACTAAGATAAAGGATGAGATGTTAAAGGTTCTTACCTTTACCTTCTCATTTTACTGATAAGATATCAGAAAGCCAGAGAAATGAATTGACTTGCTGAAGAACACAGAAGAGTATAGTGGCAGAACAGGGTCAAGAACCTGAGGTTCAGGACCCATCTTGGCTCTGGCTCCTGTGCCCCTTTAAAATGTGTATTTCATGAGGTCAAGGATTGACTTTGTAGCCTCATTGCATAGACACAGACACTTAAACGTGTTTGATGATTGACTAGTTACACATACTGCCTTGCCGATCCAATCCAGTTAAGAGTTTTTAAGTGTCTGTGCTAGTCCATGCTAAGTGTTGGGGATAGAGTTAATAAAAAGAAAGTCAGCCCTTGCCCTTCATGAGCTTATAATCTAGAGAGACAACCCAGAAAAGGAAGCAGGAAAATGGTGGGTCAGAATACCAAGGGGTAGCCAGTATGAGGGCATCTTCTTTCATGGAGTTAAAACCAAGCATTGTAGCAGATACAAGGTGGAGTTCCACCTCTTCAGGACAATTTGACTCTCTTGATACAGAGATGTGCTTTCATCTCTCTCTCTCTCTCTCTCTCTCTCTCTCTCTCTCTCTCTCTCTCTCTCTCTCTCTCTCTCTCTCTCTCTCTCTCTCTCTCTCTCTCTCTCTCTCTCTCTCTCTCTCTCTCTCTCTCTCTCTCTCTCTCTCTCTTCTTGCCTACTTCCCACTGACCCAAAAAGCAAAAAGCACATTTCCTTCTCTCCCCCCATAACCATTTCCACTTCATTTTGTTTGTTAGAGTCTACCCTGGAAGTTTCAGAAAGGCTCTGAGAAGAATTTTGCCATCTACTCTTTTTAGATGGTGGCAAGTGATGAGGCTTTCCCTTTAGGGAACTGTACTGCCAATGTTTTAAACAAAAATGGCCCTTTGCAATGTGAAGTTTAGAGTGTGGATATCCAATTAATGTAGTAAATATGGCTTAATTCACATTAGACTGACTTGCTTAAGAAAGATGGGGGAAAAACAATCTACAGCAAAATGATTTGATTTACTCCAGCATCCTGGGTGTTGGGTCGGCTTAGCGCCCAGGACTCATTTACTAGGAGCTTTATAGCCCATGAGTGGCTTCAGTTTCCTTTGCAGTCACCTCTAGACTCTGCCAATTCAGCTATCAGGCAGATGACGCAGCCTGAAATTTTTAATGGGCCCTTGGGGTCAGCCAACTGGATCAATTTTCTAGCTTTTTTTGTTGTTGTTGATTGGATGGAGGGTTCCCTTTAGCTCTGGATCCTGTGAGTCTAACAGACTTCAGATGGAGCAGCTAATGAGAACTCCAAAGCATGATGGACACGCTCAGTGACAAACCCAAGTCCATTCTCAGGGTGACCTTTACAGGGCTATTGAAAGACTAAAGTGTATGTTATCATTAAAGACAAAACATGTGTGGAGGGGACTTTTAAAAGACAGAAAACAAAACCAAATCACATAGTTGATGATTTTAAATAATAATATTAAAGAAATCTAATGTAAATGCATCTATTTCTACCCTTTATAAGAATTTATGGTTAATTTCTCTTTTACCAAAGATCTAATTTTTCTTTTTCTGTCCTTTTCCTTTCTAATTCTTAACATCCTCTTTCCCCTCCCACCTTCCTTATTCTTTCACTCTCTAGATTTCCTATCCTCCTCAAAGACCTGATAACTCTTAATTCTAACCAACCAGCCTAGTTTATTTATAGATTGTATAAAAGAAGCCCCCATATTTTTTGTTAGGTTTTGAAGTTACCTTGGGAAAAATGGGCCCTCTGCCTGAAATCCTTGCAAAAAGATCAATCTTAGACACCTTTCTGTTTCTTACGCTCAATAAATAAACCCTTAATGGGGTCAGTTCTTTCAGTATCTAAAGTAGGAGCAGATTCAGAAATTTTGCACTAACTGAGACCCAAAAATAGTTATAGAACCAGAAAATATGAATAGCTAAGGTGAGAGGAACTGTGGTGTAGCAGGAAAATTTGGATTTGAACTCTCCCTCTCTCCTCTTCGTGCTCAACAACTTTCCTTACTTGCCATGATTTTCTACCTACTCTCTTGGATGTTTTACCCCAACAGGTATTTTTTAAAGTTTTATATATTGTTTTTTTTTTTCTAGGCTATAAACAACTTGAGGGTAGCCACTGACTTTTTTATTTAAAAACAAAACAAAATACTTCAGCATTTAGCCTAGAGACTGGAACATAGTAAACACAAAATAAATGCTTATTGATTTGATGGCAGAAAATGAAAGAAGGAGATATTTGTCCATTCTCTATCTTCAATGGATAGAATTATACAGAAGAATTCTGTTGAATTTGTCTTAATCACTAAGGAAATTTCACTACTGATTCTTTAGAAATTGAGTCATTTAGCTGCTAGACTGTTAAAGCCTCCTATTCTGCCATCACTAGGATTTTATTTCCCTCCCTTCAGGATTCTTTTTAAAAATGTAAATTTATTTATCTATTTGTTTCTTTATTTGCTACATTAAAATATTAATTTTACTTCTTCCCTCCCTTCCTTCTCCCTCCACTATTAAAGAAAGGATTATTGTGTTTTCAACTTTGTACTCCTTGCACCAAGAATAGTGCCTGGCATAGACTGGACATCCAAGAAATATTTGTTTAATTGAAAATGTGAAATAATTGTACTGACATCATAGTAAATGTAATCAATCAGTCAATCAACAAGCATTTATTGAAGGCTTACTATATGCTAGGTAATGTGATAGATAGTAAGGATATAAATAACAAAATGAGATAGTTTCTGTCCTCAAGAGGTTTATATTATATATGACTGTGTGAAATCATTAGATAATAGTATATGGGACAATGTTAATGACATGTATAGAGAAGTGGTATGTCATGTGGTCATGAAGCTCAATTTATATTCAGACAAACTCAGATTCAAATCTTCCCTTAATTAAAAAAACACCTTAGGTTACCTTACATCTTAGAATTCATATTAAATACCCATTCCAAGTCAGAAGAGTGGTTTGGGCTAGGCAATTCTTCCCTTTTGATGATAGGGTGATCATGAGTGGTCATGGGAGTACATCTGATGGTAGACCACAAAAACTGGAATAACTTGTAAGGGGGAAAGGAGGAAAATTTTTAAAAGGGTTGGACTTTATATTTTAAGAGTGTGGTTACCAGGAATTTAATTAATTCCAAAGAGATTTATTTATACTTTATTTACAAAATGTAGAAAGAGAGAAGTAAGAAATCAGAGAAAGGATAAGGTAAGATATCTAACCTCATCACTAAGTGATTTATCTCTGCCACCCCCTAGAGTTCATTTCAAAAGAATGAAATAATAGAAGAGAATATTAAACATCTCATCACAAAAACAACTGACCTATAAAATAGATCAAGCATAGACAATGAAAGAATAGTTGGACTCCCAGAAAGGTATGGGAAAAAGAAAATTTTAGACACTATACTCCAAGAAATCTTCAAATTAAACTGTCCAGAAATTGTAGAATTGTAAAATAGAAAAAGAAAGAATGTACCTATCACCACCTCAAAGAGACCCAAAGATGAAGATGCACTGAAACATCATTGTTAAGTTCCATAGCTCCCAGGTTAAGTAGAAAATATTACAAGCAGCAAGGGGGGGGGGCAATTTAAATACTGTGGAGCTCTAGTCAGAATAACAAAAAAAACTTAGCACCCTCAATATTAAAAAATCACAGGATATGTAACAAAATATTTCATGGAGAAAAATTGGACTTAAAACTAAGAATAACATATCCAGCAAAGTTGAACATAAATATAAAAGGTGAAAAATGGGCATACAATGAATTAAAGGGTTCCAACTATTGCTAGGAAAAAAACCCAGGACTCAACAAAAATTTTAAATCATGAGAAACGTACAAAGGTAATAAAAATTAGTCATAAACAAACCAAATCTTTTAATATGGAAAAATGTCATCTATGACCCCTTGGAATTATATCATTGCCTGGGTATTTTGATGGGTCATGTATGGATGAGAGACTCAAGGTTGAGAGAATAGAATGGAATGAGCTGAAATGGTAGTCAAATAGACCAAGAGGACAAAGAGTGGAATGACTATCTCATATGGAGGAGGAATGAGTGGAGGAACATACTTGGAAAAGAGGAAGAGGTGTTGGAGGACTGGTAGTAATAGAAATGTACACTCATCAAGTCTGGGATGAAGAGAACAACATACACAATTAGAAGGGTAAAAATCTTCTTAACATACAGAAAAAAGAGGGAAGGTGGATGGGATAAGGGAAAAATTGGGGAGCTGAGTACATATCAAGAGGTAGAAGGGTAAAAGGATAAGAAGGGACTCAGGACAAGATAGAAGAGGGACTTTTAGAATCAAAACCACATAAAAAAGTAGGAGGGCATAGTTGTGAGGATGAGAAAGGGATTTTTGGAAAGGTGGATAGAATAACAATTAAAAGGTAATGGAGGAAGGGACAAAGGAGGTATCCTTGGAAAAGTGGGCCAGTTTATAAACAGAAAGGCAAAGGAAGAGGATAATGGATGATTTGGGAAATGGGGTGTGAATTGGGGTGGTCAAAGGAAATTGGACTTCTGAAGAAAGACATGGTAGAAAGAAAGCATAAAGGGGGTAAAAAGTGATGAGAAACAGAGTAGATGAAAATACATAGCTAGTACTTAAGACACTGCATATGATGGGATGAATTCACCCATGAAAGGAAAATGGATATCAGATAGGATAAAAAATCAGAACTTGTCAACATGTTTTTTACAAGAAGCACACTAAAATGAGAGACACTCAGAGAGTAAAGGTGAGGGGCTGGAGGAGAATTTATTATGCCTCAGCTGATCCAGAGAAGGAAGAGGTACTAGTCATGATCTCTGACACAGTTAGGGCCAAAATGATTTAATTGGAAGGGTACCTATATTATATTGGTGAGGTATAGTATGGATAATGAAGCATTATCAATATTATACCTGTTGATGCACTAAGTGTTATAGCATATAATCTATGTTATAGCATAGATTTTTAAAGAAAAAAAACAAATGAGATATATAGATGGAAATAGATAACAAAATAATAATAGTGGGGAGCTTAATTTTACCATCTCATAACTAGATAAATCTAACCAAAAAACAAATAAGAAAGAAATTAAGGAGATGAATAGAACCTTCGATAAGTTAAATGCAATAGATATATGGAGAGCCTTCCCCCCTCCCACAACACATGCATGAGGCTAGTATTAGATGTTAGCCAGAACACATACATAATTGGGAACAGAGTTTCTGGTGGGACAACAATGGTTTAGAGAGCATAAACATTCTGTAAAAGTCTTATTTTAAAACTCACCATAATAAGAATATCATCCTGCATTCCTGAGGGGTTGTGGGATTGGAAGAAATAATCCACTGGTCATGACCAAGCTGGAAAGGATTGGTTTTGGAAAGAGTATGGTCCTGGCAATGGATTATGTGTGCTGCCTAAGAACCAATCTAACTGAATAGGCCCTGGTAATGTATGCTAACTGGGAACCAGACAGGTTAAGTATCAAATTAAATGCTGATAAGAACAAGAAGAATGGGCCCAATATTACATTGTTAGAGGAGCTATGAATTGTTTTTTAGAAAACAAGATGGAAATATACATTAAGAGCTGTAAAGCATGCTCATTGAGATAGGGTTCTTATTAATAGGATTAGCATCTAAGGGCATTATTGAGATGGTAAAAAGCTGCATATATATATGTACATATATATAAACATTCATGGAAGCTTTGTAATGACAATATAACTGGAAATAGCTCAAATATAATGATTGGGAGAAGTGGCTTAATGGATTGTGATATTTGAATGTAATGAATCCTTTTATGTTATTAAAATGACAATGACTGGAAATATAAAAAATAAAAAATATGAAGAGAAGAGAGGAGATGAGAATGAGAATAAAATATAGCACAATTACATTAAAAAAATAACAGCCACAAAATCAAGAGAAAAAAGTATGAAAGTAAAACAAATCCAAAGGGAATTCAAGTGCATAGGATGCATATGTAAGCATATATTACATATTTTAAACAAATTGTAAACAATGTGGAGTTTTATACATAATTAATTTTTGTTGGTGGCTACTATATATATAAATATGTGTGTGCGTATGTACATATATATAACAAAAATTTTTTAAAGAAATGTAGGGTCCTCATGGTAAAGAATTCTGAAGTTGAAAACAGAAAAGAGAACCACTGAGTCATATTCATAGTAGCATCATGTAATATGTCATGCCACATCCAGACTATCTCTATTTCCCTATCCAGTAATTCTCTGTAACAGTGGTACAAAACTCAAAAATAAACTGGGCCACTAAACCATACATAAGCAACTAATTGGTACAGTGATTAGAGCACTGGGTTTGGAGTCAGGAAGACCCATCTTCATGAGTTCAAATTGGCCTAAACACTAGTTTTGTGACCCTGGGAAAATCACTTAACACTGTTTGCCCAAGTTCCTCATCTATAAAATGAACTAATGTAGAAAAAAGGAATCTACTCCAATATTTTTACCAAGAGAATCCCAACCCAGGATCATAAAGATTTAGACACTACTTAAATAACTGAACAATAAGAACAAAACCATACATAAATATCCTCATAGAAGTAAATTGGCATGAAACCACATATTAATAAAATCTATATTTGATTATATTTTGTTAATTTGTTAAATATTTTCCAATAATATCTTATACTGTTCTAGATGCCCTAGGGGGTATTGAAGGTGACTCTCAGGCCAAATATTTGATACTTCGGTTCTATGCCAATAAAGTCACATATGTAGTTTCTATTGCTATTTGTATATTATAATATTATTGGGAGACACTGGATTTTTTTTCATTGAGGAATATTTGGGGACAATTAAAACCATGGTACACTTCTCAAATATGATCTAACCCACTCTATTCCATTTAAATATGGACTCAGGTCAGTGTTCATGTATGATACCTATCCCAGTTAATATGTGTAGTGATGAACTACTCAATGGACTAACTATTCAAAACACATACCACAGTCAATATCTTTGTAGATATTGGACATCCATTATGACAGATCTCCCTGATGTGACCCTATATCAGTACAGGGCTTAATTGCATGAGCGAAAGGTTCTTAACTCAAGAAGAAAACCAAGCACCAGTGTTTAAATGGCCTGAATTTGAAGTCAGAGGACCTGTATTTAAATTTTTTCATTTGACCCCTCTGTTACATTAGGCAAGTCTTCTAATGTCTTTGGACCTGTTTCTCAGCTATAGAATGAGAGAGTCAGGGCCGATCAAGGATACTAAACTTAGGATCTATGTCCCTCTTAAGGGATAGATTTCAGAGGGATTATGAACCTGAAGAGCAAAAGAATTACATTTTTCCTTTTCATTAACCTCTAATTCAATTATTTAAAAAAAGATTATTTTTGTGAAATGTTCCATATTTTTCACCAAACTGCCAAACAAGTCCATGCCACCAAAGTAAACACTGAAAAGGCCACATATGTCAATTGACACAAAATTTTGCCTAGTCTTTTGAAATTTTCTTAAGCTTTGGAACTTCTAGTGAATTTTGAAATAAATAACCTCATCTTGCCCAGATCAAAATGTAGGATTTTCTGATCCAACACAATTCTAGTTTCTTAAAATATTGAGATTATTAATGGGATTCCTTACTTTACAAATCACTCACATAGACATAGTTTACTGAAATCTGCCAAAAGATTAAAACAAATTAAAAATCCAGAGATTTAGGAGTCATATGGGATAAAAGATCCATCAGATGCAAAGAGAAGCTTCTCTGGAAGGATCACAGAGAGCCCTGAGAAAATAGGTTTCCAGTTAAAAGAACCTAATTGCATGCAACTTTAGAGGAACACATCTATTGTGGAAAGCAGGGTACTAACACATAAATAATTATTTATGCAGGCACAGCTACTAAAAGGAGGGGGGTGGAAAGAGTACTGCCACTGAGAATTATTTTCTAAGAAAGCATTTTCACTCCCACTGAGGACCATCATAATGGGCCCGACAATACACCAAGGATTATGTAATTAATAACCTTCTTTCCACCAATTGAACCCCAATAGATCCTTTGCCTCATGTGGAGACCTTTCTTCTCTTTGCTGGAAACTAATGATCCCCACACTCCCCACCTTCCACCTCCTGTTTTCCCAGTTTCCAATGCCAAGTTTTTATTTCAAAAGAAATGAACAAGGAAAAACAAACTGATGAAAATTAATAGGAAAGTGAATCGATGGCCCAAGAAGCCTTCCCCTCCCTCACCTGCCTTATTGGCTCATATAATGTGGTCCAGGTAACTTGAATTTGGAAATAATGGATGTTCTATAGGACCCAGAGCTGGAGGGGAAATAATTTTACATCTTATAACTAACTCAAAGTAAACTATTTAAAACCAGCTCTTGGCAATTGAGACTTTGATCTGCTTGGATTGTGTTATTCTGTTCCTGTTGTTGATGGATCTTCTTCAGGGATTCATGTTCCAGATCTGACTATGTAAAAAGAAATGTTTTATTAGAGAATATTCTATTCCGTTTGTTAGGTAGTCAAATCCGTTTTCTAGGAGATGAATTCATGGTGAGCAGCAAATCAGCTCGACTGTCATTGAAATCCTTCATATTTTGCTTGCGAACATTAAAATGAAGTAAAATAATGGGGTGCGAGGAAAATAGAGTTTTGAAGGCTACAGACATTAAAGGCAGCCCACTTCAAAGAGGTATGGTCCTAGTTAGCTTGTCTGACTTGTTACTCTCTTAGAACAATTGAATGTTAAAGTTAGCAGGGGTTTTAGTTCCTTAAACCAATCATTTCATTTTATAGGTGAGTTAACTGAGTGAAATGACTTGGTTAAGGTCATATGGCTACCAAGACTGGGGTAAAGGCCCATATCACCTATTTCCAGAACTGATATTTCTTTAATTCTTTTCAAGACAATATATGGACATATAATTGTTATATTTATTCCACCTTTTCCTCCTATCTATCCATCTCAAATAGAAAAATTTGTTTTTAAAGAAATAAATGTATTCTATTTAAACAAGTGCACAGTTCTGAGCATTGCATAAAATGATCACAGAATTTCAGGTTTGGAAAAGATCTCAGTAAACATCTAGTCCAACATATATTTGAGATAAAATGCTCTTTAGGACATATCCAATAAGGGTTCAAATCTTTCTTCAATAACTCAGGTAAGAGGGGAGCCAGTATTTCTCAATGCATTCCATTCCCTTGGAGATAGCTCTAATCATCAAGATGTTCATTCTTCACATCAAGACTATACTTCATTGCCATTACTTGTCCCTCTCCACCCACCACATTGGCCCTTATTTTATACTTTAGGAACAAAAAGAATCACAGTATGAGAGAGCAGTGGACCCAGACTCAAGAAGATCTCAATTTAAGTCTTTCCTTAGACATGTATTAGGTTTATGCCCTTATGTACATCACTGAACCTCCCTCAGACTCTTACTTCATCTGTAAAATGGAGATGATAACATAAACTACCTCACAGGGTTGTTCTGAGAACCAAGTTAATTGATGTGTGTAAAGTGCTTTGTAAACCCTAATAATAGAAATGCTAGCAATGAAAATAATAATAATGCATAGTATCATTTAACCAAAATTTTGACAATGATGGTAATCATTTTTATTATTTTATAATAGCCCTAGAAGACAGCTATTATGCCCATACTCCTCCAGTACTCTTTATTCCATGGTTAAATAACTCCATTTCATTCAACCAGTCTTCATGTACCACGAAGTTGAAGTCCTTTATCATCCAGGCAAAATTCCTCTAAATATGTCCCACTTATCAAAGTTTTTCTCAAAGTATGATGCCTGGAGCTGATATATCCTACTCCAAAAATAGTCTAAGCACAGAATTATAAAGACAATAGTCACATTCATCACAGAACAGTAAAAAGGATATTACTTTTTGGATTAGAGGACTTAGGTTCAAGTCCTGCCTCTGTGACTTACTATCCATATAGCCATGGGGTAGTTAATAAACATCTGTATCCATTTCCTCAACAGTAAAATGAGGATGATGTTGAAGACCCCTTTCAACTCTAAATGTGTGATCTTTATTCCTGTAAGTCATGAAAAACACTGTATCCCAATATAATAGGATCATAGATTTAGAAATGGGAGGAATCTCAAAATTTCATGTAGTCTAACCCCTTCATTTTCAAATAAGAAGAATAATTGTTCAGAGAGGCTAAGTAACAAGTCCAAGATCACCTATGTCATAAGTAAATTCCATTCTAGTCTTTTTCCCTTGGCTCCAAATTATGTGGTCTTTCAGCATTATTATTTTTTAGAAGTTGGGGTTTGGGGCCCATTATTTTTTAATTTTAATTTTATTTTCTAAAGTATTTTTCTGTGTTTACATTATTCATTTTCTTCTTCTCCTCTCTTCCCTCTCCTCTCCCAGAGAGGATAAGCAATTCCACTGGGTTGTACAAATGTTATCACTTGACATTTATTTCCATATTATTCATTTTTTCCATAGTGCCAAACTACAAATCATATGTCCATATAAAGAAGTGATAAGTGATGTCATATGTTTTTTCTTTTGTGATTCTACTCCCACAGTTCTTTCTCTTGATGCAAATAGCATTCTTTCTCATAAGTCCTTCAGGAATATCCTGGATTATTTTATTGCTACTAGTAATAAAGTCCATTACATTGGATAGATTCACAATGTTTTGCTTTCATTACACAATGTTTTCTTCATTTGGTTCATTTCACTCTTCATCAGTTCATTGAGATTCTTCCAGTTCATATCAAAATCCTCCAGTTCATCACTCACAGCAGAATAGTATTCCATCATGATCATATACCACAATTTGTTTAGCCATTCCCTAATTGAGAGACATCCCCTCATTTTCCATTTTTTGCCATCAAAAAGAGCACAGCTATAAATATTTTTGTACAAACATTTTTCATTATCTCTTTGGGTACAAACCTAGTAGTCATATTGCCAGATCAAAGGGTGTGCATTGAATCATTTATTCTAAGTGATTCCCAAAGGAAAAAAAAATCATTGATCTTATCAGATTGACTCTTTTTTTATCTTTTGTAACTGGAAACATGGGTATGCGGACCTAAGTCTGACAAAAATACATATATATGTTAGAGGAACTCCTTGGCAATAGTGGCTTGAGAAAAACTATTAAACTTTTACGAGCACTCAAAACAAGCTTTCTTTTACATTACCAAAGAAAAGAAGAAGGGAATTAACTCACCAGTTGCCTCCTCACATAATTTAAACTTCATGAAACTTTAATCATCATTTGTACTCTGTTCATATGCCACAAGGAACAAAATATGCCCCCTGTCGAACCCAGAGTTTGTCATAAGGGCACATATGAGTACAATTCAGAACGATGCTGCACATAACAAATTCAGTCTTGATGAGCTATCATGCCTATAAATTTGGCTCCTCCTCTTCCCCACTGGTACATGGGAAACAGAAGAATGAGGAGCCATTCTTTCAGATATGAAATTCAAGGAATGCTTTAATTCTGTGACTGCCAGACACCGAGGAACAGAAAAAAAAAAATTTCTTCTCATAATTCTATAGAGCCCCCAGGCAAATGTAAACAGGAGATGCTGTTAGACTATGAGGATTCATTATAAGTGCTAAACAGCCAAGCAGAGGGGTTCCTGATTTATGTGGAATTCCATGGGATGAGTGGGGAATGAAAGAGGTTTATTCAATTATTTACTGAACTTCAATAAGAATAATGACTATTTATCAACTCTGAACATAACACAGTTAAGGTTATTTATTTCATAACACATTTTACATTACACTGGACGATATGTGGCAAAAGAGTTCTGTTCCCAAGCTGGATTTTCCAGTTACTATTTATTCCAATGAAGGACTGACATGTCTCTTGGATACTACAGAGTTTAAATGTTTCTAGAATTTTTAAAGAAGGGTGATGTATCTGATGCAGTTGAATAGATTTTGGGCTTGTCCTTGAGTCTATAGATATTATTCAAATGGAACTGTGAAGTTATGGATTATGGAGATCACACAAAAGATGCAGATTGGCAAGTTGTCAATACCTGTCCACCTTGTATGACTTTTCCCCATATTTTCCCGAAATTTACCCCAGGAACTCTACTCAGCAAGCTGGAATACTTCTTTCCTTTTCCCATTATCACAAGGATACCGGTGGGACACTGGGACTCCCTCCCTGTCATCCCAGGCTTTTTCCATGTGATTAGTCCATCTTCTCTTGCTGTCATTCCTTGATGATTTCTTGACTCCAGTTCCTTTTTGGAATTTCTTGTTGGTTAAATTTGATAGCATGCTGTGCCACAACCATGCACCTTTCCATTTCCCTCTGTGTGATAAGAGGGATTATGTCATTAAGGCACAAGCCCTGCAGGTTCTATCTATCTGGGTAGGTTTCTATTATGGTTCTTATGACAAAGCAAGCATGTTTCCCACATAGAAAGTTAGCTGCTCACAGAAATGACCATCACCAGTAGGCTAACCATTCCATGGAACAGAGGAAAATAAAAATGGCCATTTTTCTATGGCTACACCTATAATGAAATAAAGGGTGTTAGCATAGGCATATATAGATCATGTGTTTAGAAAACTAATAGATGGTAAAGCAAGCATTTCCATCCTCCTTTGGGAAAAGGTATACTGATAACAATACTCAGGGAATGTGGCCTACCTGTGCCAATATCAACACATGCTCATAGCTATGAGGTCAGTGTTAAAGATCATACAGCCCAGCACAAATTAGGACACATATGCAAACATGCCAAGTATATTTATATATGTAATACCAATGCTGAATGGTTCCCTGTGCATATTCATTGCATGAATGATAAGGGAAATGTCAATTTCTCCCAAGTAAATTCTATAGTTTAGACCTAAACATCATCAATAGTTCTGTTCAGGAGGAGGTGGAGTCAATATGGCGGAGTAGAGACAGTGAAAGTTCAGACCTCAGAAAGCCCTTTCTTACCAATTGAAAACTAAATACTCCTAGGGAACTGAAAATAAAACCTAACAATAGGACAGAGACAAGGAACCCTCCTGCTGGACTCAATTTAAAAAGTACAAACCCCAAAAGCCAGAATTCGAAAACACTTGGGTTTAAATGGAAGGGAGAAGAAAGGTCCCAGGACCCCTCCCCCACCTAGAGCACTAAACCTTCAGAGGTAGCTGCAACCTCTGGGTGGGGAAAGGAGCTGGTCTGGAGGGAGTACATCATGGGCAAAGCTGTGCCAGGCTCAGAGCTTTGAACACAGGTGGTGAGGAAGGAGTTAGAGAAGGAACACAAAGCAGGCAGCCTAGTTACAGCAGAGGAGACCCTCCATATTGCTACCCCCTTCCAGTAGGTTTTGGCCACAGGGCACATCCAGCCCAATCCAGCTGGAATTAATCACATCAAAATCTTCAGAGGACAGGGAAGCTCAATCTCCAATACCCCTCCCCCACATACTGCTGGGCTTTAATCCAATCAAAGCCTCCAGAGGGCAGGGAAGCTCAAGCTCCAATATCACTCTCCCACAGACTGCACAGAGAGATTTGCTGACAAAAATCCAAGAGCAAAGACTGGCAGAAAAGCCAAAAACAAAACAAAAAAATTGACAGGAGCAAATGCACAGAAAACTTCAGAGAGTAAAGAAGGGGTAAATATGAGCAAACAACAGAAAAGGGAAAAAAAAGAAATTACAATTGACAGCTTCTATACAGGCAATGAACAAAGAGCAAATGAAACAGTGGAGGAGGGGACACCAAGCAATAAAACAGAAAGCCCAGTGAATTGGATACAGGCTTTGGAAGAACTCAAAATACAATTCAAAACACAATTCAGAAAGTCTGAAGACAATTGGGAAAAGAACTTAAAAACTAAGATAAGTCATCTGGAAACAGAGGGACTTGAAATAAGACCAGAAAATAGTGTCTTGAAAGCCAAAATCAAACACCTTGAAAATGAGGTAAAGGAGATGAAAGATGAGGCAAAGAAGATGAAAGGTGAGGCAAAGGAGATGAAAGCTGAGGAAAGAGGATGAAAGATGATCCCAAAGAAAATCAGACCAGAAGGAGAAGGATGACCAAAAATCCAGGAATGAAATCCAGTCGTTAAGAACCAGAATAAAACAACTAGAATTAAGTGACCTCACAGGGCAGCAGGACACTATTAAAAAAAAGACCAAAAGAATAAAATAAATTGAGAAAAAATATGAAGCATCTCATTCACAAAATAGGATATAGAAAATCATTCAAGGAGAGACAATTTAAGAATCATTGGTCTACCAGAAAATCATGACAAAAGAAAAAGGCTGGAATAATACTACAGGAAATTATTCAAGAAAACTGCCTGATATTCTAGAACAAGAGGGAAAAGTGGAGATTGAAAGAATCTACAGATCACCTCCTGTACTTAGTCCCCAACTGACAACACCCAGGAATGTTATAGCCAAATTTGAGAACTATGAGACCAAAGAAAAGATATTACAAGCTACCAAAAAGAAGTCATTCAGATGCCATGGGAACACAGTGAAGATAACGCAGGATCTGGCTGCATCCACACTGAAGGACCAAAAGGCATGGAATATGATATTCCAGAAAGCAAGGGAACTAGGTCTACAACCAAGAGTCAACTATCCAGCAAAGCTGACTATATTCTTACAAGGGAAAGTATGGTCATTTATCAAAATAGAAGAATTCCAAGCATTTGTAAAGAAAAGACCAGACATAAACAGAAAATTTGAAGCCAAGGCACAGAACTCAAGAGAATCATCAAAAGGTATTTTAAAAATAAGGAAAAAGAAAAATAAAAAAAAAACAAAACTTTTTTTTAAGAGACCCAATAAGTTAAAATGATATGTATCTCTATAAGAAAAGAGGTCATTGGTAACTCTTGAAAATTAGTACTATCACCTGGGCAGCTAGAAGAATTACACTTAGAGGGAACAGTGACAAACAGTATAGGATGAAATGACAAGACATAAATATGTACATAGATATATGTATGCAAAAATACATATATATGTATATATACAAATGTATGTATATATATATATATATACACAACTAGAGCTAAAATATTAGGTTAATACTAAAAGGAATGGGAAAAGAAACTGAAGTGGGTATATTTATATGTGACAAAGAAGCACATAGCAAGAGGGGGGAGAACATCAAAACACTAGAAGGGTAAAGAGGTTGGAGATAGGAAATACTGAACTCTTATGTGCATTGAAATTGACCCAAAGAGGGAAGAACAATCCAATCCATTGGGGCAGAGAATTGATTTGCGTCCTATAGGGAAGTAGAAGGGTAACAAATGGACTGGTGGGGAGGGAAGAAGTACAAGGGAGGGAGAGGGTGGGGGTAGTTAAAAATACAGTACAGAAAATAGGGGGGAATAAGAAGGGAGGGGGGTACATGGAGAGGCAAATCAAAAATTAATTGGAAATTAAACAATAGGATTCTCCAAAATCGGTCAGTTAAAGAACAAATCATAAAAACAAATAATAATTTCATTGAAGAAAAGGACAATGATGAAACATTCTTTCAAAACCTGTTGGATGCAACCAAAGCAATACTTAGGGGGGAATTTATATCCTTGAGTTTATATATTAATAAACTAGAGAGTACAGAGGTCAATGAATTGGGCATGAAAGTTAAAAAAAACTAGAGAGTGAATAAATTAAAAATCCTCAGATGAAGACTAAATTAGAGATCCTAAAAATCAAAGGAGAAATTAATATAATTTAAAGTCAAAGAACTATTGATTTAATAAATAAGACTAGAAGCTGATACCTTGAAAAAATAAATAAAATAGACAAAACACTGGTCAATCTAATTAAAAAAGGAAAGAAAAAAAACAAATTGACAGTATCCAAGATGAAAAAGGAAGCCTCACCTCTAATGAAGAGGAAATTAAAGTAATCATTAAAAACTATCATGCCCAATTATATGGCAAAAATATGTCAATCTAGGTGATATGAATGAATATTTACAAAAATATAAATTCCCTAGACTAACAGAGGAAGAAAGAGATTACCTAAACAACCCTATATCAGTAAAAGAAATTGAACAAGCCATCAAAGAACTCCCTAAGAAAAAAATTCCCAAGTCCAGAAAGAATCACAAATGAATTTTGTCAAACATTCAAAGAACAACTAATCCCAATAATTTACAAACTATTTGACCAAATAAGCAAAGAAGGAGTTCTACCAAATTCATTTTATGACACAAATATGGTACTTATTCCATAGCCAGTCAGATCAAAAACTGAGAAAGAAAACAAGAGACCAATCACCTTATTGAATATAGATGCAAAAATGTTAAATAGGATACCAGGAAAAATACTCCAGCAAGTGATCATGAGGGATATTCTCTATGATCAGGTAGGATTCATACCAGGAATGCAAGGATGGTTCAATATTAGGAAAACCATCCACATAATTGACAATATTAACAAGCAAATCAACAAAAATCACATGATTATCTCAATTGATGCAGAAAAAGCCTTTGATAAAATACAACACCCATTCCTATTGAAAACACTAGAAATCACAGGAATAGAAGGACATTTCCTAAAAATAATAAATAGTATGTATCTAAAACCATCAGCAAACATCATATGGGAATATGGGGATAAACTAGAAGCCTTCCCAATAAGATCAGGAGTGAAATAATGATGTCCGTTATCACCATTACTATTTAACATGGTACTAGAAACATTAGCTGTAATGATTAGAGAAGAAAAAGAAATTGAAGGAATTAAAAATTGGCAGTGAGGAGACCAAGCTATCACTCTTTGCAGATGACATGATGGTCTACTTAAAGAGTCCTAGAGAATCAACCAAAAAGCTAGTCGAAATAATCAACAACTTTAGAAAAGTTGCAGGAAACAAAATAAACCCACATAAGTCATCAACATTTCTATATATCTCCAACATATCTCAGCAGCAAGAATTATAAAAAGAAATTCCATTTAAAATCACCCTAGACAATATAAAATACTTTGGAATATATCTGCCAAGAAAAATACAGGAACTATATGAATACAACTACAAAACCCTCTCCACACAATTAAAACTACACCTAAACACTTGGAAAACCATTGATTGCTCATGGGTAGGATGAGCTAACATAATAAAAATGACAATCCTACCCAAATTAATTTACTTATTCAGAGCCATACCCATTGAATTGCCAAAAAAATGTTTTACTGAATTAGAAAAAAAAAACAACACAGTTTATTTAGCGTAACAAAAATTAAAGGATATCCAGGGAAATCATGAAAAAAAATGTGAAGGAAGGAGGACTTGCAGTCCCAGATATCAAGCTATACTATAAAGTAGTAGTCATCAAAACAATTTGGTACTGGCTAAGAGATAGAGAGGAGGACCAGTGGAATAGACTTGGGGTAAGTGACCTCAGCAAGACAGTCTATGATAAGTCCAAAGATCCCAGTTTTGGGGACCAAAATCCAGTATTTGATAAAAAACTGCTGGGAAAATTGGAAGACATTATGGGAGAGATTAGATTTGGATTTACATCTTACACCCTACACCAAGATAAACTCAATGAGTGAATGACCTGAATATAATTAAGGAAACAATAAGAAAATTAGATGAACACACAATAGTACACATGTCAGATCTTTGGGAAAGGAAAGATTTTAAAACCAAGCAAGAGCTAGAAAAAAATTACAAAATGTAAAATCAATAATTTTGATTACATCAAATTAAAAAGTTTTTGTTCAAACAAAACCAATGCAACCAAAATTAGAAGTGAAGCAACCAATTGGGAAACAATCTTCATAGCAAAAACCTCTGACAAAGGTCTAATTACTCAATTTTATGAAGAGCTAAATCAATTGTCCAAAAAATCAAGCCATTCTCCCATTGACAATTGGGCAAGGGACATGAATAGGGAATTTTCAGTTAAAGAAATCAAAACTATTAATAAGCAAATGAAAAAGTGTTCTAAATTGCTTAAAATCAGAGATATGCAAATCAAAACAACTCTGAGGTACCACCTCACACATAGCAGACTGGCTAACATGACCACAACAGAAAGTAATGAATGTTGGAGGAGATGTGGCAAAGTTGGGATATTAATGCATTGCTGGTGGAGTTGTGAATTAATGCAACCATTCTGAAGGGCAATTTGGAACTATGCCCAAAGGGTGCTAAAAGACTGCCTGCCCTTTGATCCAGCTATGTCACTGCTGGGTTTGTACCCCAAAGAGATAATAAGGAAAAAGATTTGTACAAGAATATTCATAGCTGCGCTCTTTGTGGTGGCCAAAAATTGGAAAATGAGGGGATGCTCTTCAATTGGGGAATGGTTGAACAAATTGTGGTATGTGTTGGTGATGGAATACTATTGTGCAAAAAGGAATAATAAAGTGGAGGAATTCCATGGGAACTGGTACAACCTCCAGGAAGTGATGCAGAGCAAAAGGAGCAGAACCAGGAGCACATTGTACACTGAGACTGATATAGTGTGGTACAATCAAATGTAATGTACTTCTCCATTAGTGGCAATGCAGTGATCTGAACAAGTTGGAGCGATCTGTGAGAAAAAATACTATCCACATTCAGAGGAAAAACTGTGGGAGTAGAAACACAGAAGAAAAACAACTGCTTGACTACATGGGTCGAGGGTATATGGCTGGGGATGTAACCTCTAAATGAACATCCTAATGCAAACACCAACAACATGGAAATAATTTTGACCAAGAACACATGTAATACCCAATGAAATCGTGTGCTGGCTGGGGGAAGGGTGGGAGGAAGGGAGGGAGGGAAATAATATAATTCTTGTAACCAAGGGATAAGTTTCTAAATTGACTAAATAAATTAATTAAAGTTAAAAATCAGTTCTTTTCATAAAACACTTATCAAGTGCCTATTATGTGCAAGGTTTGATACCAGGCACTGGAGATATAATAGCAAAAATAAAAAGAAACAGTTCATGTTTTCAAAGAGTTTCTCTTCTTTCTACTGGAGACAAGAATGGGGAAAATTGGAAGATAAATAAGAGGGTTTGAAGGGACCAAGTGAAATGTTACTGTAGCTATTAATTTTGGTAGAGGATGGTTGTATAAGCTGAATACTGGGGATGATTGCTTGTTTTAGAGCACAGAGATTCAGCATGCTATGTATTCAGAGATGGCTGATACAGGGAGAGAGCACTAGCTCGCCTATGACACAAGAAGATCTGATTTCATAACCTGCTTGTTGCACATATTAGCTGTGATTATAGGTAAGGAACCTTGACCTTTATAAGCATCATTTTCCTTATCCGTAAAATGGGAACAATACTAATATGTATTTCATGAAATTATTATAAGGATTTAATAAGAACATGTAAAATATTTTGGAAAACTAAAAATTTAAAGAAATGTTAGGTGTCATTGCTATTTATTATCCAGACTTTCTTAAAATAGTAATTTTTATCTAATCTGAAAAATATATGCAAATATCCATTGGAGGGAGTTTAGGAATAAGACTTGAGGTTCTACTTTATATATTGGATTCTGCTACTGGAAAAAACATGGTAACATTTTACTCTCAAATTTGTGTCTAGCCACACAAAATATCGATGTTACAGGTGTTTTTATTTTCCACCTTCTTTGTAATGAGTGTGATTTAGAAAAAAATACAGTATACAAAAATCAGAATTTGGAAAATGGATAAATGAGTGTGAATGGTGGGCGGTGATTATACCTCTTCACAAAAGAGATCTGTAAATTCCCAGCTCCCTGGGGTATTGCTTACAGATCATTAGCCTCTTGAGCAGGAGGCCAGAACAGCTTAATGTTAACAGTATTAGAAACTATTCACTACCAATCAAAGATCAGTCTGAAATTAGAGTGTAAGTCAGTGGAGAAAGAGAGCGTGAGCAGCACCATTTCAAGGATATATCACCTTTCTTGTCCATATCAGCTGCTGTAATTATAGGATTCTTCAAATATGGGACATTTCTAATTTCCCTTGTTTTAAGTTCCTAGAAAATGCTTCCCTCTTCCTCACTTGCCTCTTTCCAATGGAGGCCTCAGTATATTTTCCATCACCCAGATTCACAGTGTCAGACATTTTTCACCCTTTTCTTCTGTATCACATCCCAACAGTTGTCCCTCAACTGCGGAATGGCTGAAAAATTACGGTATATGATGGTAATGGAATGCCATTGTGCTGTAAGGAATGATGAACTGCTTAATTTGGAAAGACCTACATGAACTGTTGTGGAGTAAAATGAGCAGAATCAGGAGAACATACACAGTAACTGAAACATTGTAGGACATTCAAATGTAATAGACTGCTATTTAAACTAAATCAATGATCCAGGACAATGCTGAAGGACTTATGAGAAAGATACTATCCACATCCAGAGAAAGAACTGTGGGAGCAGAAGCACAGAAGAAAAACATGATTTATCACTTGTTTATATGGGTACATGATTTGGGGTTTTGGTTTTAAAAGATTACTCTATAACAAAAATCATTAGGAATAGATTTTGAATGATCATATATGTTTAAACCAATGACAAGCATTAGCTTGTCAACTCTGGGAGGGGAGAAGTGAGAAGAGAGGGAGATATCAAGAATCATGTAACCATGGGAAAAGAAATTAAATTAAATTGAAGTTAACATTTAAATTTTGTTTTGAGTTAGTTTTTATCAGGAAGCAATTAGAGATGGTTATAAACAGAGCAATTTTCCAAATCCTTTCCAGTGTATTCAGCCCTTATTCCCTAGTCATTTCTTAGCTAAGTCCATTTTTCCTGCACTTCTTGTCCTCCTTCTATCTACTCTATATCTCCATAGTATATATAATACATCTATCTTTCTATACTCTAGCCAATATTTATATTTTAATCAACTGATCATAAAACTGCATCTCATAGTGTACCCAAAAGTTATTTGTCATGTATTTTTTTTTCTGTACAGAAATTTTTGATGAAATTCTAAAATGTTTTGTATTGCAATTTGCACAGTATTATTTAGAAGGAGGGAGGTCTGGAGGAATTCACCTTCAAAAGGGAATGCTTCTGGTATTTTGACTTGAGATAGGATGTAGGCTCATAAAATCCTAGAGACTGATTGATAAAGTAGCATTATATCTTTTGCTTTTCTGTCCCTTTCTATGCTGAACTGTCCCTTGTAACAAAAAAAAATGTGAGTCCAACAATATTTCCATGTTTGATGGATATTTTATATTTCCCTAGGTGATGTCCTATTTGATATAAATTATCAGATGTTCATTGACCAGAGTTCTCTTTGTGATTACATCTATCAAGTAATCTTATAGAATATTAATATTCAAGAGAGATTCCCTCTTTGAAGAGATAATTTAATTCTTCTATTAATCCAATCTATTGTGTCTTATGTATATTTTTAAGTCAATGAAAATTAAACAAAAATTTTTCATCCTGTGTACCTTTCAATCAACTTTGTGACAGAAAAAAAATGTGGTCTGCTATTAACAAAAGAAAAAATTGGCAAAAATTTTCTGGTTCCTTTGTCATATTTTCATCCAAGAAAATAGAAATATGCATATAGGTCATTGCCATAAAGATTTTACCAAAAAAGAAAATAGACATAATTTTATATTTATTCTTTATATTATTTTTAAAAAAATATTTTTCTCAATTACATGTAAAAACAATTTTAGTATTAATTTTTAACAGTTCCAAATATTCCTTCTTTTCCATTCTCCTTCCTTCCATCCCTTCCACCTTTCTGCCTTCCCTTAAATGTAAGCAATCTGATATAGATTTTACATATGCAATCATGTAAAACTTTTTATATGTTAGTCATTTTGTAGAAGACATATTAAACATAAAAGAATAAAGAAATTGAAATATAATGTTTTGGTTAGCATTCAGAGTCCATTAGTTCTTTCTCTGAAGGCAGATGGTATTTTTCCTCATGAGACACTGGGAATGTCTTGGATCACTGCATGTTGAGAATAATATCTATTTATTCATAATCACATTTTTAATAATAATTTAGTTCACTATTTTCCCATGAATTTGGTATCTTGCCTTATCTGAAATATCTTTTAAAATAATCTCTCAATGCTTTCAAGATCATATCAAAAGGATTGATTTCTTCAATATGTACTTGGTCTGGCCTAGCCATGCTTCTTGACTTTATCTTAAATGAAGTTTCTATTTCTTTATGTAACCAACATGAGGTATTTAGCAATTTGATTTCAGGTATGGTGCATCTCTTCTCTATGTCATACTGTTAAACTTTATTGATGATGAATAGAAGTAATGACATTTGGAGCATTACCATATTACCATAGATAATTTTAATTTCCTTTTCTATTTCTTGCTGTTGAACTGGTGCATCCTCTCTCAGTGATGATGAAAATAATTCCTTAGTGAAATGCTGCTAAACCCATTCCATTTTCTATGTATTATTCTTTCATTTGCATATTTCAATATTGTTGGGATAGAAAGCATTAAGATGATCTCAGATTTTCAGAAGTGTTATATTGACCTTCCCTACATTTTTGTGCTTTTATAAAGCAGTGATGCTTGTAATATTCCATCATCAATATGTTTTGCAAATGAGTTTATATTCTAAAAGTGTTGTAATAGACTTCTATAGTTTGTTAAAGATATCAACTGTTTGCTGACAGATTTCTCAGCTCTTTTGGCCTCCCTATTATGGCAACTGATTTGTAGCAGTAAAACTTCTATTAGAAAAAAATCATGAGCAAAATTAGTATCTTCAAACAAACTCTTATTGTTAGCATTTGTCTGTGATCACATTGCTCTATACACAATATTCTAAGACAAATGAGTCTTCTTGGTCTAAACCCAAGAAAATCCTCAACTTGAACTCATGTAAAAATACTTTATAGTCTAACATGAACTGATTACTAGTGATAACATTATCTAAAATATATTGTATGGCTTCATGTTTTTCAAATCACCCATTGTGCTAATAAAAGGTACAGTCTAAGGCAAGCCTTAGTCATTCTGGACTTTAATCTCCTCATCTGTAAAATGAAATCAATGGACTAGATAATTTGTAAAATCACTTCCATGTAGATAGCATAGTAGAAGATAGGTAGCACAGAGGGTAGAGAATTGCACCTAGAGTCAGGAATATAAGAATCTAAATACTGTTTCAGATACTTATTAATTTTATATTCCTAGATAAATCATATCACCTGATTCTTTTAAAAATGTTTTTTTTAAACCCTTACCTTCCATCATAGAATCAATACTGTGTATTGCTTCCAAGGCAGAAGGGTGGTAAGGCCTAGGCAATGGGGTTATCTGCCCACCCACCTGTTTCTTTATCTATAAAATGGCATCTACCTCCCACAGTTGTTGTGAAGATAAAAAAAAGTTATTTTGAAAATGTTCTTCAAAAACCTTATACAGAGAGCAGTTAGGTGGCTCAGAGGATAGTCAAGCCTAGACCTAGTTTCAAATATGACCTCAGACACTTCCTAACTTTATGACCCTGGACAAATCACTTAACTTCAATTGTCCAGTCCTTACCATTCTTCTTCCCTGGGATTGTGAGTTAGTATTAATTCTGAGATAGAAGGTAAGGGTTAAAAAACACCAAAATCTTATAGAGCCACATCATTGCTAGTTATGATCAGGATTATTGAAGTTATATGATTCAAAGAATATAAATAATATAAAATGCTAAAAATGGGTCATCCATATAAAGAACTAATGTATTGGAATGGAAGTGTAGAGATTAACACTCATTCAAATATATAATGCCTCAAAACTATCAAAGATAAAATCCACAAAATACAAGAAATGATCATTTGTGTATGTCATTTCCATGTCTTTCTGAGTAATTGGACCCCTCAATGGACTGTACTTGACCTTCCAGTCAGACTGAATCAAATTTGTTCACAAATTAGAAGTTAGACAATCTATTTATTGTTCCTCATCTTTGCTATGTCACCTGGGTGACACCTTTCCATGTTGTGCATGGTATAATCAATAGGTAATACCACCATCCTCTCCTACTTCCCCACCATACTCCACTGACTCTGTTTCCACTCAAGCCCTCACAAATATAATCAAAGGAACCAATCCTTGTGGACACAGTTACCTCCTCACTGGCAACTGTTCTGAAGACTCAGGGGATAAAAGGACTTTCCACCAAGGTCAAATATCCAAGATACAATGTCCAATTCATCTCCATCAGGAATGGTTATGATTTTATTCATGGGAGTCACTTTAAAGAAGGGGCATCATTATCTGCTCTGCCACTATATACAAAGGACCTTGGGACTTTCCATCTGATCCAATTGAAGGTACTATAGATGTGCTTTCTTCCTTTCTTCAAATATAATCTCCTTGATTGTCTTGTTTTTTTTTATTTCCTCAGAAATTTGCACAGTGCCAGGCATATAATAAGTACTTTCTGTGTGCTTTTTTAATTCATTCATTGATACATGATGGAGACTTCTAAGCAGCAAGGGCTGGATCTAAAGGTGACCTACAATGTTTATTGGCTGTGAAATCAGAGAAAAGTAGCTTAAATTCTTTCATTCTTTCCTGATGTCTAAAATAATGATAATTGGGGGCAACCAGGTGGCACAGTGGATAGAGAGCCAGGCCTAGAGTTGGAAAGATTTGGGTTCAAATTTGGCCTCAGACACTTCCTAGGTTTTTGACCCTGGGCAAATCATTTAATCTTCATTTGCCTGACCCTTGCCCTTCCATCTCAGAGTTGTTACTGAGTCAGAATGTAAGGCTTTAAAAAATTCACAAAATAATGATAATTCTAGTATCTCAACTATGAGGTTCACATAATCAATAAATGTAAAACACTTTGTAAATCTTAAAACCTATAAAAGTATTAATATAATTATTATCAGTACTCAAATAGTTTTTTAATTACTCTAATTTAATGTGAAGGGGAAAGGAAGGCTATAATTCTAAAGGAAAGATGCAGTTCTATGGTTGTTCAACTCACTCATGCAAATATATAAATTAATTAATTAGCTTTAAAAATTTTTTTTTTCTTCTTCATTTAAATATTATTTTATTTGGTCGTTTTCATACATTATTCACTGGAAACAAAGATTGTTTTCTTTTCCTCCCCTCCCCCCCCCCACCTTTCCCTCTCCCATAGCCGACGCATGATTCCACTGGTTGTCACATGTGTTCTTGACTCGAACCCATTTCCCTGTTGTTGGAGTTTGCATTATAGTGTTCATTTAGAGTCTCTCCTCAGTCTTATCTCCTCCAACCCTGTAGTCAAGCAGTTGCTTTTCAGCGGTGTTTTTACTCCCACAGTTTATCCTCTGCTTGTGGGTAGTATTTTTTTTTTAGATCCCTGCAGATTGTTCAGGGATTGCATTGATACTAATGGAGAAGTCCATCACCTTCGATTGTACCACAATGTATCAGTCTCTGTGTACAGTGTTTTCCTGGTTCTGCTCCTCTCGCTCTGCATTACTTCCTGGAGGTTGTTCCAGTCTCCATGGAACTTCTCCACTTTATTTTTCCTTTTAGCACAATAGTATTCCATCACCAACATATACCACAATTTGTTCAGCCATTCCCCAATTGAAGGGCATCCCCTCATTTTCCAATTTTTGGCCACCACAAAGAGCGCAGCTATGAATATTCTTGTACAAGTCTTTTTGTCCATTATCTCTTTGGGGTACAAGCCCAGCAGTGCTATGGCTGGATCAAAGGGCAGTCTTTTATCGCCCTTTGGACATAGTTCCAAATTGCCCTCCAGAATGGTTGGATCAATTCACAACTCCACCAGCAATGAATCAATGTCCCCACTTTGCCACATCCCCTCCAGCATTCATTACTTTGCATAGCTGTCATGTTAGCCAATCTGCTAGGTGTGAGATGATACCTCAGAGTTGTTTTGATTTGCATCTCTCTGATTATAAGAGATGTAGAGCACTTTTTCATGTGCTTATTAATAGTTTTGATTTCTTTGGCTGAGAATTGCCTGTTCATGTCCCTTGCCCATTTGTCAATTGGAGAATGGCTTGATTTTTTGTACAATTGATTTAGTTCTTTATAAATTTTAGTAATTAAACCCTTGTCAGAGGTTTTTATGAAGATTGTTTCCCAATTTGTTGCTACCCTTCTGATTTTGGTTACATTGGTTTTGTTTGTACAAAAACTTTTTAATTTGATGTAATCCAGATTATTTATTTTGCATTTTGTAACTCTTTCTAATTCTTGCTTGGTTTTGAAGTATTTCCCTTCCCAAAGGTCTGACATGTATACTATTCTGTGTTCGCCTAATTTTCTTATAGTTTCCTTCTTTATGTTCAAGTCATTCATCCATTTTGAATTTATCTTGGTGTAGGGTGTGAGGTGTTGATCTAAGCCTAATCTTTCCCACACTGTCCTCCAATTTTCCCAACAGTTTTTATGAAATAGTGGATTTTTGTCCCAAAAGCTGGGATCTTTGGGTTTGTCATATACTGTCTTGCTGAGGTTGCTTGCCCCCAGTCTATTCCACTGATCCTCCTTTCTGTCTCTTAGCCAGTACCAAATTGTTTTGATGAAGGCTGCTTTATAATATAGTCTGAGATCTGGGACTGCAAGACCCCCTTCCTTTGTGTTTTTTTTCATTAATTCCCTGGATATCCTTGATCTTTTGTTCTTCCAAATGAACTTTGTTATGTTTTTTTCTAAATCAGTAAAAAAAATTTTTGGAAGTTCCATGGGTATGGCACTAAATAGATAGATGAGTTTGGGTAGGATGGTCATTTTTATTATATTGGCTCGTCCTACCCATGAGCAGTTAATGTTCTTCCAATTGTTCAAGTCTAGTTTTAGTTGTGTGGAAAGTGTTTTGTAGTTGTGTTCATATAGATCCTGTGTTTGTCTCGGGAGATAGATTCCTAAGTATTTTATTTTGTCTTGGGTAATTTTGAATGGGATTTCTCTTTCTAGTTCTTGCTGCTGAGCTGTGTTGGAATTATATAGAAATGCTGATGACTTATGTGGGTTTATTTTGTATCCTGCAACTTTGCTAAAGTTGTTGATTATTTCAATTAGCTTTTTGGTTGAGTCTCTAGGATTCTTTAAGTAGACCATCATGTCATCTGTAAAGAGTGACAATTTGGTCTCCTCCTTGCCTATTTTGATGCCTTCAATTTCTTTTTCTTCTCTAATTGCTACTGCTAGTGTTTCTAATACAATGTCAAATAATAGAGGTGATAACGGGCATCCTTGTTTCACTCCTGATCTTAATGGGAATGGGTTTAGTTTATCCCCATTGCAGATGATATTAGCTGATGGTTTTAGATATATACTGTTTATTATTTTTAGGAATGACCCTTCTATTCCTATGCTTTCTAGTGTTTTTAGTAGGAATGGGTGTTGTATTTTATCAAAGGCTTTTTCTGCATCTATTGAGATAATCATGTGATTCTTGTTGGTTTGCTTGTTGATGTGGTCAATTATGTGGATAGTTTTCCTAATGTTGAACCAGCCCTGCATCCCTGGTATGAATCCTACTTGATCATGGTGGATGACCCTTCTAATCACTTGCTGGAGTCTTTTTGCTAGTATCCTATTTAAGATTTTTGCATCTATATTCATTAGGGAGATTGGCCTATAGTTTTCTTTCTCTGTTTTTGGCCTGCCTGGCTTTGGAATTAGTACCATGCTTGTGTCATAAAAGGAGTTTGGTAGGACTCCCTCTTTGCTTATTATGTCAAATAGTTTGTGTAATATTGGGGTTAACTGTTCTCTGAATGTTTGATAGAATTCACTGGTGAATCCATCAGGCCCTGGGGATTTTTTCTTAGGCAGTTCTTTGATGGCTTGATGGATTTCAATTTCTGATATGGGATTATTTAAGAAAACTATTTCTTCTTCTGTTAGTCTAGGCAATTTATATTTTTGTAAATATTCATCCATATCACCTAGGTTGGTATATTTATTGCCATATAGTTGGGCAAAGTAGTTTTTAATGATTGCCTTAATTTCCTCTTCATTTGAGGTGAGATCCCCCTTTTCATCCTTGATGCTATTAATTTGCCTTTCTTCTTTCCTTTTTTTAATTAAATTAACCAGTACTTTGTCTATTTTGTCTGTTTTTTCAAAGTACCAGCTTCTAGTCTTGTTTATTAGCTCAATAGTTCTGTCACTTTCTATTTTATTAATTTCTCCCTTAATTTTTAGGATCTCTTGTATGGTTTTCTTCTGGGGGTTTTTAATTTGTTCATTCTCAAGTTTTTTTATTTGCATTTCCAATTCCTTGGTCTCTGTCCTCCCTAATTTGTTAATATATGCACTCAGGGATATGAATTTTCCTCTAAGTACTGCCTTGGCTGCATCCCATAAGGTTTGAAAGGATGTTTCGCCGTTGTCATTTTCTTCAACGAAATTGTTAATTGTTTCTATGATTTCTTCTCTAACTATCCGATTTTGGAGTATCATGTTATTTAATTTCCAATTAATTTTTGATTTGGGTCTCCATGTACCCTTGCCGATCAATATTTTAATTGCCTTGTGATCTGAAAAGGCTGCAGTTAATATTTCTGCTTTTCTGCATTTAAGTGCCATGTTTCTATGACCTAGTGTATGATCTATTTTTGTGAATGTGCCATGTGGTGCTGAAAAGAAGGTGTATTCTTTTTTGTCCCTATTTATTTTTCTCCATATGTCTATTAATTCTAATTTTTCTAAGATTTCATTCACCTCTTTTACCTCATTCTTATTTATTTTTTGATTTGATTTATCTAAATTTGATAGTGGTTGGTTCAAGTCTCCCACTAATATGGTTTTACTGTCTAATTCCTCCTTCAATTCTCCTAGTTTCTCTATTAAAAATTTGGATGCTATACCATTTGGTGCATACATGTTGATTAGTGATATTTCCTCATTGTCTATACTTCCTTTTAGCAGAATATATTTACCTTCCCTGTCCCTTTTGATCAGGTCTATTTGTACTTTGGCTTTGTCAGATATCATGATTGCAACTCCTGCCTTCTTTCTATCGGTTGAGGCCCAAAAGGTCTTACTCCAACCTTTAATTCTAACCTTGTGAGTGTCAACCCGTCTCATATGTGTTTCTTGAAGACAACATATGGTAGGGTTTTGTGTTCTAATCCAATCTGCTATTTGTCTGCGTTTTATGGGTGAGTTCATCCCATTCACGTTCAAAGTTATGATTGTTATTTGTGGATTCGCTGGCATTTTGATGTCTTCCCCTAGTTCTGACCTTTCTTCTTTAGCTTTCTTCTTTTGAACCAGTGATTTACTTTAGGTCAGTCCCCCTAGTCCCCTCCCTTGAGATGCTTCCCTTTCTAGCCCCTCCCTTTTTATGCTCCCTTCCCCTCCCCCCTCTCCTTCCCTCCCTTTTTGTACTCCCTCCCCCCCCTCCTTGATTTTCCTTTCTTTCTTGCCCTAATGGATAAGATAGAATTTAGGATCCCACTGGATCTAGATGTTCTTCCCTCTCAGATTTGATTTCACTGAGAGCAAGGTTTAAGTAATTCCACTTCACGCTCTCTTCCTCTCCTTCTCATATGAGAGTTCTTCCCCTCCCCTTCCCATGTGTATCTTTATATGGGAAAGTTTATTCTATTGATTCCCCCCCTATTTCTTGAAGTTAATCTTAGTATTATCACGGTTCCCCCCTCCCTTTTCCT